>NW_028186523.1:1290915-1449729 GCF_003343005.1 Rhea americana
AAAAAAAAAAAAAAAGTAGTCTTCTATAAAGCACCTAATTTCTACAAAAGCAAACAATTTACATTTTCTTTGAAATAAAAATCATAAAAAATGACAAAATTTATACATGAATCCTCTCTGTAGAAAGACTTCTTTGAAATCCTCTTACTAAAGAAAGACAGAGAAAATCATTCCTAAAGTAAGGTACATTCCTACTCACTTGCAATGAGCAGACTTTTTGGACATCTTTAATTTTTAAGAACTGCACTCGTGTGAATTATGTTAACCCAGGAAATGAAAAGCCAAAACAAACAGATAAGCACCAAATCAACCCCCTATCCTCAAAAGACTGGACAAAACAAACAAACAAACGAAAGTCTGTATTAACATACTATGAATAAAGTAAATCACACATACTGCCATATCCAAAGCCTGGTCCCAGAGTGGTAGTATTTCAACTAAATTGATATAATTAAATTGGCATGACTTCTACCACATCATAAAAACAATTATAATGTTATAAAGGCATTTTAACTGTATATCTTATTGTGGTACAGGATGGAGAATAAACTGTAATGGTATAGGGCACCTTTATAATCTAAAGCATAATAATGACCACAATGATGACTATACCATTTTAATAATTTAATTAAAACTAAAATTTCACCCTAACTCCTGTAGCAGTATTGCTGTTTAGCCTCTACTTCCTTTAAACTGTAAAATGGTCTACAGAGGAGTAAATTACCCCGAAAATGTCATCTAAAGAGCCCTAATAAAATTACAATTGGCAACTGGCCATTCCCTGGTGGTGCRACTCAAAGTCTGCAGAAGAACGTTCTCGTGTAAGGCTCTTAGAGACACTTTTCAGGAAGGGAGAAAGTCTATTTCGCCTGTACCTAACAACTTCACCAATAGGGGTGGATAAACTATTGCTTTGAGTGTTAATCTACTAAATGTTGATAGTGTTCTACCAAGCTTCTGGAAATCGTGAACAAATGAGCACAGTTCACGCAGGCAGCAACTCACGCACAGCGTCCCCCTTGCTGCACGAGGGCAGCTCAATTGAGCGGCGCATTCTGGTGAGAGAGGTTGGACCTACCMGTCTTGAACGGCCAGTGCTCACAGGTGTATAATTAATCAGACAACATTTTTAGCTCGATGCTGTTTAATTTTAGCTTGGTTTCCTAAAGAAAGGAAGCTAATAGCACTTCAGCGTGTATATATCTGTCTCTCAATCTCCTCAGCACGTTTTAGCACATTTGCAAATGAGGAAAGGTCTCAAGGATATTAACACTCCTAAATATTTCATTAAAATAAGAAATCAGGGAGAGGAGAAGGACCCTCAGGAATGACTGCCTTTTTTTTGAAAGCAGAGAATCCATAAGGGAGATCAATGTGATAACACAAATAATAGAAAATGAGACTTCATTACTTCTACTGCTCATAGAACTAGCTAATTCTATAGGGCATATTTACTAGTGTTTCCGCAATGCTATGTCCGAATTTCGTTAGCAATAAAGTTGCTACGTTTGGGGAAAATTGGCCATTATAAATTGTGACTTATTTTCAAATTGTCAAGATATGTTGGGTACTTGTTAAAAAAAAAATCCGAGAGGCAAAGATTGTTTTTTTTTTCTTGACCACTACATTCAGGCAGAAGTCCAAGAATACTGGATGTACAAGCAGTTCCTGTAAGAGSTACCTAAGTGGAAACAAGACAGCTATCTCCCATGAGGCAAGAGGTTTAAAAGCCTAGAAATGGCTGCAGATCGACTAAAGGCCATGAAAGAAGTTTGTCCTCTTGACCATTCTTGGTAGTTGCAGTAAGGACAAGAAGCAAAAGAGCCTCTTGTCATTGAGTTTTATTGGCAGAGAAGGATGTTTGAAGACTAGATTGTGGAAGGCTCCCCAAAACAGTGAAGGAAGGTGTCTTGAAAAAATAGATAAGAGAAGTTTTAAAGAAAACAGTGTCAGATGGGTAGTTTATAATTCCCCTATTAATCCCTAAAGAAATGTGGAAGAAACAAGTGTCCAACTTGCAGTTTGGGTGAAAACATGCTTAAAAAAACAGAAGAAAGATGCTAATTAAGCAACCAGACATAAACTGGTAATCTAAGGAAAAGAGACTAGGAAACTGAGATAAGCTGACTGCACCCCTTCCCCCCCCCCCCCAAAACTGAAATGAGGTGGGGAAAGAAGGAAAKTTAAGTAGCCAGAGCCTCTCTCCAAAACCACTAAACAGTATTTGCTAGCCTAAACAGTATATGACTTCAGTTTGAGATGATAATGTAAAAATATTTCATAAGTAGAGGAAATAAAAGAAATATGGAGGTTTAAGACAAAAATCTTACATAGAGAAAAAAGTCTGAAAAATATTCCAACATATTTCTGCTGATGTGATCATGAGGAACTGATGGGAGAGAAAGAGAAAACATATAAGAAAATAAAAGTCCTTGGGATTGATTCTACTGAACTTTACATAATAGCAACCTCCCAATATGAAGTAGGCTAATCAACAGAAGGCAATTCTCAGTTTTACCTTCAGAGCCAAAATTTCGCTCTGACTGTGTAACTTTYAGATACTTTCCTTGCTTCTATTTCCATATTCTATGCTGAAAATTATCTCTGTCTTCCAGACTCTATGAGATCTCTTACTCAGCTATCATGCTGMTTGCTACTGCTATTGCAGTAATCTTTGGTCCTTTCAATTTTGGCAAAGAATAGATGCTTTTTCTGTGCATTTTTAATGCCTAATGAAGCAAATAAGTGACARTAACTACCATCTACTGCAATTCAGAGAATTTTAAAAATATTCTTCTATAAATAAATCAGGGAAAGTATTTTTATTCCACAGGACAATTGACAAACAAAATAAATACTCATGTAACATGACACAAGGCTATAGCARTATGCAAAAGTACTTTTTATAATATATGAGTACTCACCTGCAACAYTTGGTTTTTTTGAATGCTGTGAACAGTCATGAGCCCCTTACACATTATATAAACAACAAAGCACTACTGGAGTGCAAGACAAAAGATAATTCAAAACTAATGCTATGCTTCAGGAAAAAAAAATGACTCTATAGACTACTTCCTGTCTTTCCAACTAAAGTCATGATTCTCTGCAGATAAAAATGGGTAATGAAGCATATTGGTGTACCTGCACTAAAGCCAATGCATGCTAAGAATACTTAATTTGTACTTAATACTTATTTAATTACTAAAGAATTTGGTCTCAGGAATGTGGTAGTCAGGGGAGAATAGAAATTAGGCATTAGATTCTAACATGGAAAAGCCCATATTAAGGGAATAAGAAACACCAACAGTTCTGAATACTGACAGCATTGCTTTGGTAATTAGACTTTCTGCAACAGCAAGATTCTAGATATTAATGCCATCATTATTTATAGCCATAGAGTAATTWTTAAAGGTTTTTAAACCTCCTGTGACTGAGGTTTATTGTTGCACATAAGACTTACGATGATATAACTACCACTATCATATTTTATAGCATTGACTATTCCCTTGAATAATACCAGAGTTCTGACTGGAAAGATACTGCAGTGCTAACATTATCTGTTAGTACTTCATTCCTGTCATTTTTCATGGTAGTCTGTTTTCCTGTATCTTATTGCTTTTAAGATATTTGGATTTAGAGAAGTATATTCACTAATACTTGTACTTAAAATTAGCTTAAATTAGGTAACTGCAAATATCTCAAGTATTTTTTTTYTATTTCAATACTTATTTTTATAAACTGCATAGAGTATCAAAGCTGTTTTTTTTTTTTCACTTCTTTCAGAATGTTGATTAGTTAGTCCAAGGTCATTGTAGGCTTTCTTATTATGAATTCCTTATGCTCAATTTTTACCCGTACCCTTTGCTATCTAAAAAAAGGGAAAAGCAGCTCCAAGTCACCCCTATGCCTCTGCTAAGTCAAGCTAAATCAGAGCAGCATTTTTTTCCTCCACATTGCACCAGCTAAAATGATCTATGTCAATGGGATCCACTGTACATAATGCATTTCCTCTCAATTATTTTTTTCTACGCGCTCAGTGTTGCAAACAGGTGATATAGATGTATGATAAAAGAGTCTCTAACCTTGAAGGAAATTCACATCCACTTATTTAAAGCAGAATTATTTGCGCTTTCTTTTCAAGAGTTTTCCAAAGGAGTATTATGCAGGGTGGTGGCTGTCTCACCCTTTATCTGTTCCTCCCACAGTTCATTGGAAATATCTAAAAGGGAAACTGGATAGACACCATCTATAACCACAGAACAGGTAAGGTTGGAAGGGACCTTTGGAGATCATCTAGTCCAACCTCCCTGCTCAGCAGGGTCACCTAGAGCATGTTAGACAGGGTTGCATCCAGGCGGGCCTTGAAGATCTCCAGAGAAGGAGACTCCACMACCTCTCTGGGCAACCTGTTCCAGTGCTCCATCACTCTCACAGTCAAGAAATTCCTCCTCATATTCAGGCAGAACTTCCTGTGGTTCAATTTCTGCCCATTGCCTCTTGTCCTGTCACACGGGACAACTGAGAAGAGTTTGTCCCTGTCCCCTTGATACCCTCCCTTGAGATACTTACACACATTGATAAGATCCCCCCTCAGTCTTCTCTTCCSCAGGCTGAAGAGGCCCAGCTCTCACAGCCGTTCCTCGTAGGGCAGGTGCTCCAGCCCTCTCATCATCTTTGTAGCTCAGTGCTGGACTCTCTCCAGTAGCTCCATGTCTCTCTTGTACTGGGGAGCCCAGAAATGGACACAGTACTTGAGATGTGGCCTCACCAGGGTCGAGTAGAGGCCCTGGATCACCTCCTTTGACCTGCAGGAAACACTCTTCCTGATGCACCCGAGGATACCACTTGCCTTCTTGGCCACAAGGGCACATTGCTGGCTCATGGTCAACTTGTCATCCACCAGCACTCCCGGGTCTTTCTCTGCAGAGCTGCTCTCCAGAAGGTCAGCCCCCARCTTGTACTGGTACCTAGGGTTATTCCTCCCTAGCTGCAGAGCCCTGCACTTGCCCTTGTTGGACCTCATGAGGTTCCTTCTCCACCCAGCTCTCCAGCCTGTCCAGGTCTCTCTGAATGGCAGCACAGCCCTCAGGTGTRTCAGCCACTCCTCCCTGCTTGGTATCATCAGCAAACTTGCTGAGGAGGCACTCTGTCCCCTCACCAGGTTGTTGATGAAAAAGTTGCACAGGATGGGACCCAGTACTGAGCCCTGGGGAACTCCACTAGCCACAGGCCTCCAACTAGACTCCGCACCACTGATGACGACCCTCTGAGCTCTGCCRTTCAGCCAKTTCTCAGTCCACCTCACTGTCCACTCRTCTAACCCACACTTCCTGAGCTTCTCTAGGAGGATGTTATGGGCGACAGTGTCCAAAGCCTTGCTGAAGTCAAGGTACACAATGTCCACTGCTCTCCCCTCATCTCCCCAGCCAGTCATTCCATCCTAGAAGGCTATCAGGTTGGTTAAGCAGGATTTCCCTTTGGTGAATCCATGCTGGCTACTCCTGATCACCTTCTTTTCCTCCATATGCTTGGCAATGACATCCAGAATGAAATGGGATTACATAGGCTCACAGTGGGTAGGCTTCCCTCTCTTAATTTGAGATACTGTGCCTGCTGCACATCCTTTCAAAGGATCTGACTAGTTAGTACAGTCAAGAACAACTTGCTCTATAAAAGCCCCAGATAGGTCACTTTTCAATTACCAACATGCCAGTTGCAAAATAAAGAGTGAAAATGTAGAGAAAGAGAGGTATGTGATAGAGAGAAATCTAAGATACTAAGCATACTAAGATGCTCTTTTTGTTGTTTCATTGTTATATTTACAGTTTGTCTCCTGTTTCGGTCTGTAGTTRTAATACAGACACGGTATTGATGATTATGACACAAATAATACAGTCCTAATTCTCTGGATATTTGTTCTTCAGGACAAATCCCTGACTCATTCTTTATCTCCCACAGAATTTAGTTTTTATAGTATCTCCATTCTTATTATGCATGGCCGATAGCCACATAATGTTAAAAAAAACACTAAAAGAAATAATTGCATGACTTCCTGGAAGTCAGTGTATTTATTCACAGTGTTACCAATCAGTAAAAAAGACATGAATGAAAGAGTCCCCTTGTTTCTACAAAAACAAATCTTCCAGTGTTTTGTCCAAGATGTCCAACAGTGGAATGGTAAATACTATACAGACTGACTGGCCATTATTTTGCAATATTCTCATGGCAGTAAACTACATGAGCTTGAAAGCAGCACAGTCTCAGCCAGAGGTTCCAATACTCACAGTCTATTCTTCCCCCTAAAAACAACTCTGYTTTTTCCTTGTGAGGAGAGTGAAATAAAAAAAAAAAAATCATAGCAAGAAAGAAAAAAAAAGAATTGCTTAGAAAATTTGTATTTGTTTTATAACATGGAATATATTTAAGAAAGAAAGCACCATGTTCACTGTATAAGGATTTTCTTTTTTATTTTGAAAATGGCTGTTTACACTACTGTGTGAGGAACATCAATTGAACTGTATCATACAGTGTGAATGTGTGCTGTCTTTCCTTCATATGGCTAATGAGGGGGACTACCCCCACGGGCAACCCTTCTAGTCCTTTATCCTTTCCCTTTCCCCTTAAATAATCATTTTCATGAAGGTCCCAGCAGCTCCAGTTCAAAACCATAAAATAGTTTCTAAATAACAATGTGAGCCCTCATTTTCATTTCACAACTAYTAATCCTATGAACTAAATAAGAGTTACATATTTGCAAAGAAATCTCATTTGTTCTGTAGTCCTCTTAAAGCATCAAAGTGTACGTTCCCCAAGGACCAGAGTACATCTCTGGACAATCTTCTTGGGCTCAGGTGTGCTAACAAGGCTATTCAAGACAGCCCAAGGGCATTTAGCCTCTTTATTCACATATCTTTTGTCCTGGTAAAGGTCCACATATTTTTTCTTATATATTTAAGAACTTTCCTTATGCTAGCTTTTGGTCCCTATGGCCCCTCAGTCAGCTGTTATTTTTCATAAGTTCCACTATCGTTTCATTAAAAGCTTATAGAAGAGGCTTGAATATCTGTAAGACCATAAACACAAATAAARTCCATTTTTTATAGGCAAAAGACAAAAAGCAAAGACAAAACTAAAGAAAACAAAAACAATCATTAGTTCAAAGGGCAAGAAAGGGAAAAAATAGTATCCTTTAACTCACYTATCTGAAGGAAAACGAAAGTATTGGTGATATTGGCTGAGACTAAAAGATTATTGTTTGCTAACGGTCAAAGATTGAATTATGGCAGTGGACCTGAGAAAAAGAACTACTGATTGCTAAAGCTGTTTCACTTAGTTTAGAGGACTGTGAAGATAATGGAAATGAATACACCAGAAAGTGCTATTCAAGTCAAYGACCTGGGAATAAGGTGTGCACTGCTCCTAATATAACTTGTCACAAAAATAATCAGCCGGTATAATAAGTTAGCCTTCTCCAATTAGAAGGCCTCCCCAGGGTACCAACTCTAGTGACAGCAGGCAAGCGATATCTAGTGTTACTCTTTAATGGTCCAGCTCTATCTGAAACTTTGACTCTCCAATTACCATATATCAAACAAATAACCATTTTTAAAGAACCTAATGAATATCTAASTAGAGGGATGAACTGATATAGTTTTCCAATATTTTCCCTTTTTCCTTAGATAAGGAAAACAGAAGGAGATTTATACATCAGATAGAAATTTCTGTGTCAATAGTCAGGAGAGGGACAAAGAAAGAATATTAGGAATCTGAGAGACAAGAATAAAAAAGAGAGTTCTAGCTCTTTTATCAGTAAAATAGTTAAAGCTTATGTCTGATTTTACCATTCTTACTACTCATACATGGATTTACAGGACCACATGGGAATATTTCAATGGCATTTACTACGAATTCTTTTCAACATATCAAAAGGAAACTAACGACAGTTAGAATCTCAAGAGAGTTGACGAATCTCATCTGTCTTCAGTAAGTCCGAAAAGTCTAAAAGGTAAGTACCTCATCTTTACCTAATTGTCTATCCCACCTTGCAGTCAATAGAAAGAGTGATGGACCCATAATGGCCAGCTGTTTCTACAACAGGTATCTAAAATGGGCAAGATGCCCCTGAGAGATGTCTCTCCCTCCTTCCTGAGGGCAGAGAGATCCTCATAACCAGTCTAAACTTGTGTGAGATGATTAATTCTCCGAGAGTGTTTTCAAAGTGTAAATCAAGACTTTAAATCTACCAGGCAAGATCCCTGCTAGAGGCATTTATTTAATAAATGATTTTTTCATCATTTAGAAGTACTGATGAGGCAGTACATTTATACACGTAAGTTAATTTCAAATCCTGGAATATAGTATGTAATCATGTGACTACTTCACATTTTTTAAATAGCACACATAATTGTTAAAATATACTATTTTATGAGAGAAAAAAATAAACACTCATTTTCTATAAACAAAACATTAGCAAAGAGTATTTATATTATTATTAYCTTAAGCCCAGTAGTTTTCTCAGGAATTATTTATCTTTTAAAAAATACTTTAAGTGCAATGTCATTTCTTTCTATGGAGCATTTTGTATTCAGAACACATGTATCTTACTAGACAACAGCTTGATTTTCTTTAAATGTAGTAATCATACTAATAAATGATATTAGTAATTATTAGTAATAAGTTTTTCCTTGAATAAAATAGTTCCAGATTGACATTTCTTTTTATTTCAATGGTAAAAACCTAATGCAATTTACAACTATAAATAACATTGTTCTGAGCTCCTTGGTTTTGAAAGATGTTGACAAATAAGGGCTAAAGCAGAAGTGAAATAAAATGATTAAGGAACTAAAAAGGCTGACATACGAGAAAGGTTAACAAGATTAATTGTCTTTAACTTTGCCAGACAGTGACTACAGGAAAGATATCATAACTATCTATAAGTATGTTGAAAGGTGTAAACGTCAGTGAGAGAGMAAACTGTCTGGAGGATTACTAAGAAAAAATGATAGGTATTTTCCTCCTGGTTCAGAAAGGATTACAGCTGCTGTATAACGAGCCTGGATAAAGTTTAGAATAGATCCACTCCTTCCCTCACCCATTGCCTCTCTCTACCATCCCATGAGCTCCAAACCTCTTGGAGGGCGACACTTGTGGCCACTTGTCCTAAGCCTTCTGGGTGGGCATCTACTGCACACTCCAATGCACAGTAATACCCCTCCCCTTACTCCCAACACATGATTGCTCCTCACTGTCCTCTCTTTCAGGCCAACTTTTTGCTCCCCCCCCACCCGAACATGAACAAATAACTCTCACTAGGGTCTTCTCGTGCAGCTGCCCTTCTCCAGGAAGCAGCAATTGCCGCTTTATGAGGCAAGGAAGGGGAGTGAGGAAGAGCTTGGGATGGGACTGCAGGATGTTCTCTGAACCACAGTATCTTCAAGTGAAGAAACTGGATTTGGATGTTCTACAAGAGTATAATGGAGTCTTAAGATGACTGCCAGGGGATGTCTGGGAGCATGGCTAAGGATAGCCCACGCGCAGACCTCAGAGGCTGCAACCACTCTAGACACATTGCTCTGAACAGTAATCCCTGGTGGTGGGATTATCTCATTTCTAGGGAAGTAAAATCTCACATGTAAACGTCTTGTTCTTCAGGCCTCCTTTCTAAAACAAACTTTATAATCCACACGTGCACAGAAAGGGCAATTAAGACTTGGAGGCTCTAAAATATATGGTATTGTGGCTGTGTCTTCCTTCTGTGTGGATTTTCCACAAATCTCTGGTTTGCAGATTAGATTAGATAGTCCAACACGAAAAATTCTGTTGCCTTCGGACTGTTTCATCAGACTCTTATCTAACCTGATCTCTGTTACTTAAGGTATATGCTTTACTTTTCCTGATGCAAGAGACATTTTATAATGCACAATTTCCACCCAGAAAGGCTTTCTGGGTGAATTTGCTGAATACTTTATTCATAACTTTGTACTTTTATATATGCACTACACAAAATCTGCTTTTTTTCCCTCAAGTGTAGTTACAATCTATAAGTATCTATGAAATATAGATTTCATAATTATTTGATTTCTTCCAAAAATAAAACTGATACCGAAGTAATTTGCCCTTTTAAAGTAGACAAGAGCACAAAAATTGTTATAGTGTTAGAATGACTTGGCATTTTGTAGCAAATAACTTACACTGCATTTATCAAACTGAAAAGATCCTTTCCTCAGGGGTACATAATCCTTTTTGCTCCTGCATTATAATGAACTAGATTTAGCTATAACCTTACCTCTGTGTAAAATGCTGCAGACCACGGTATATAGGGCTTAAGCCATATGTAGGATTTAAGCCAATGACAAATCAAAGACATTGCTTTCCAATTTTTTCCAAAACAATCAGACTACTTTAAAGAACTTATTTCCTACATTTCCTTGTTGTTTGGTTTCCAGGTGCAGAAACCATAATATTAATCTCCATAAGAGTGCAAAGAATTAAAGTTTCCACAAGACAATACTTTGTGAGTGGGTGTTTTTTAAACAGCTGCAGTTACTCTCGCAACAACTCTCAACTCACTACTCTTGGTGGCTGAATTCTGTACTTAGTGCTGGTTATAGAACTGTGTTAAACATGAAGATCCAAAGCTAAACAATGTGCTATATCTAAGTGTCAGCAATTTTCTTAGTGAATAGAATTCAGCTAAGGAATATTAATGACTGTTCACCTCAAGTTCACAGAGAAATTTGACTTCACAGTATTAGCCACAAGAGATGAATATAAAACAAACAAACAAAAAATACTCCTTAAAAAATATCAAGAAAGCAAATGATTCAATAATCCACAGCATTTCTTCACTAACCTTTTATCTATTTCTCATTTAAGATTTCCAAATTCAAATATAAGTACAAAAAATAATATTTTTTAAAGAAAAATAATTATTTCTACCCAATGTAATTTAAAAATAAAATGGTTTAGTAAAGCTCGGTTGTCATTGTCCAGTAATCAAACATGGACACAAGTGTATTTAGAAATACTCAAATATCTGCAAAACCAAGTCAAACTTGTTTCAATGTTCTCTGAACAGCACCAAGCCTTATCTGCATCAGAAAAAATACAGACATGAATCTGATAGAACGGCTCCTTTCTTGCAGTATGGAGCCACTTTCTCCTACAGCAAAGAGGCTACCACCAACATTTGGCCTGATGCAAATGGTCACCAAAGGAGAGTAAATGCTAAAAGAAATTAGTTAAGTGAATTGTTCTTTCAAAGATGCAAGTTTCAGGAAAGTTCTGGAAAAAGTTCTTATGCATTTCTGAAGAGAAAAGTGTGATATAAGGTTATGTTTAGTCTGTTGAATCCAGCTCATGGGTATGAAATTGAAATGCAATAGCTATGAAATTGCAGAGATGAAATGACATAGGCACAGCGCAACAGTGTATTTGATTTCTTTACTATACTGGAATCCAGACACAGGACGAAAGCAGAAGCAAATTTGGTGCCTTCCTCCCAGGATTAATTTAAACACATTAAAATCCTAACAGTTTTGCCAAAGTATTTTTTAAAAATAAGAAATAAAAATAAAAAAGCATTCTTGGTTCACAAYAGTAGACATATCACACACTCTAATCTGTTGTGCATAGTACATGCTAAGTAATTGGCCTAGGAGCAATGTCTTGTGTTCACCCTGTGTTATGTTTGATAAAGAGGCACTGATCAACTTAGTAGCTCTATTAAAACTAAATTCTTCAACAAGTTTACAGTGAAAATAGAAAAACAGTAAATTGTACTTTAGGTGCTGTAATCTATTACCTCTTTCTTGACTGACTGTAGGTGAAACAAAAAAACAGAACAGGAAATGCTGTTTGAGGAAGGCTGGCTGGAACCTTTCTATGATTTTGCTTAGGGTGAGAATATGACCAACTGGCAACATTTTAAAAAAATCTAGAAAACTTGCCCTCTGTTGCCTGGCATCATATTTAACTTTGTACAAAATCCATAAAGAACATTGTCTCCATATCCATAAAGAACATTGGCAGATGAAAACAGAATGATTATTGCTAGTTAACTGGAAAATGAATATGACTACCTTTAACAAATGATTTTGTACAACTTTTCTTGCACCTTTAAATTTTCATATAAGGGAAAACTCAATCATCAAACCTCAACTGACATGTCCTTTATCCCTGTGTAAGTTATGTTCTCTTCCTTGTGGATTATAAAAGACTATAAGTATACCCCACCTGTAAAGTTCTGCCAGCAGATTTGTGTCCCTATATCCATAAACATAACATGATGGAGGATATTATCTTCAAAACTGTCAGGCATACTTTAGAGTTCACAGAGTATCTTTGTATAATCTACATTGGCAAAGATGACATTTATGTGACTTCTGTGTCTATATGGGACATTGCAATAAGTAACTACTGAACTAAATTTCAGAGAAATCGTGGCTGTAATTTAAAACACTTGAAGGCATTTTCCTTGTCTGATTTATTTTTCAAATTGTGCATGAACATAAAATGAAAACTTTAATAAATCTGTGAGAAATGCTATATACATCCTAAATAATTAATTGTTTCTACAGAACATTTGTCAACCTCATTTGAAATAACCTAGTTCCTTAGTGATCAATTATCAAAAAAAAAAAAATTATGAACTACTCGAGGTACTGTGTCATCAGTTTTTACAGTATAATTACTAAGATATTACATAATTGTATAGACAAACGAGTTGACAGACAGTGAGATTGCATAATTAGAACATCACCTCAGTGGTGATGTCAGATGTACGGCCAAAGAGCGAATCATTTCATCTCCCGCAAAGAGCAACTAAGGAATATGTTCCCACAGTGCTATTGCTAATACAAAAAATGATTTATGCAACATGAGGGAAATCAGATTCAGGTGCTACTGCCAGTGACTTTTGCTGTCATTGTGACCAGCTAAGAATACTATGATGGAGCAATATGAAGTGCCTTATATACACAGGGAAATAGGTCAAYGTTCATTTGAGCTTTTCAAGACAGTTTTTAGTTTCTAGCAAAACAAACCTTAATCATGATTGTTTCTATGGCTTTAAAAAATTTTTCACAGGCTTTCACCACTAACTCTCTCTATGGAGTAGASAGAGTTTCACATTCTGAAACACTAAAATGTTTGCCTGACCAGCTGTAGAAAGCACTGTTTTAAGTCATTCGAATCCCCTCCCTATATCTCTTCCTGTTCTTTCCAAACTTAAAAAGAACCATAATCAATATTCTAAAAAATCTCCCAATCCAACCCTCTGAATTGCAAAGAGATGCTACAGGTTTACCAAAAAGTATTCTCAGGAAAATCCCTTTCAATATGAGCAAAGAGTTACTTTAGCAATTTTAGTTACAGAAATTGCTACCACAGTCCAGATGATGATGTGTATGCTCCACACAAGAAAAATCATAGAGGAGAGCTTCACAAACTGTTTCATCTTGTACCCCACTTCCAAGAGAACCCAGAAAGGAATTTTGGAGGAGACACTGGAGCTGTCAAAATCAGTTCTCTACAACCACGAGCAGCTACGTAACAGTTTTTAGTTCAGAAAAGTCCAAAGAAAAATCATTCCATCTATGCCCATATCTATCCATAAAACCCTTCTCACACCCTTCTAAGACCTGCAGTAAAAAATATCAAAAACTGCAAAAAAGCTAACTTTGTCACTCTAAGTTCATCATAACATCAAAGTGATTGATTACATAGATTACTTCAGGAAGTTTGYTTGTTCACATCTCTACATCTTGTGTTTTCAAGGAGGATTTCTTAAATCAGAATTAGGAGTTCTACAATGCCATCTGATACTCTTTTTTCTCTAAAAGTTTCTCCTCCCCTTCCAACTGACCCAATACTGTGTTATCAGAGCATCCTTTATGGGCAATAGATGACACTCAACATTCTTCCAGTTTAGTTTGTTCCTTTTTCTTTTCTTACACTTCTTTGGGGAAACCTGCATCTAGGTTTGTACCAGGGATCAAAGCTGTGTCTCTACTATGCCTCCCATCTCTAAAACAAAGCTGAGGTCTCAAATCCACTGTGTAGGACACCATTTGGGAAGGATAAACTACAAGGCCAAGGGCAATCTRTTTTGTTTTATATATTATGATCTTCCAGCTGGGCTCCTGGCAGGCTGACCTGCCTCAGCTGGGAAAGATTTTGGGCATCTCAGCTTTATCTCATTTATGTATATTCATACCTGCCAAATGTCATGGTCACATACTTGTCCCCCTGGCTCTGACCCTCCCTGAAATGCCACTCTTTCAAAAGCTTAGTGGAACAAGGGAAGATATTACTTTCACCTTCCTCTTTTAGCCATTCATGTTTGCTGATGAAGTATCAAGATCTGAAATTGTTTCTTAACCTCATTCAGACAACTGCGGATCTCTGCATAATTCTCCTTTGGGAACAGCATGAAGACATTTCAGTTCTCTTTCATGTGAATTGGGTGAACTAATTTGGGAGTATTACAAAGGCTTCTGTCCCTGGCCTTCCTCCAAATCCTAAGGTGTTCTCTGCATGCACTACAAAAGATAGATGGAATAACAGATAGACATCACTAATGTTTGGTGCTGAATGTGCAAAAAAATATTTCCAATAGCTCATCTAAGTCAGAAAGAAAAAGAAGAAAACAGGGAAGAGTTAACTGTGAAGGAGAAGAACAGCAAAGTCTGCCTCCCCTCACTTGTTTTCTGACTCTGCATAGTAACAGAATCAGATTAGATCTGGAGTGAAATAAATGAGATAAAATACTGGGAGAGAAGAAGAAAGAAGCTAGTAGAAGGCTTATGGGACAGAAGGAAAGTCAGATAGTCAGGAAGAAAGGACAGAGAAAAACAGAGCAGAAAGAAACAGGACTAGCAAATGTAAGAAAGTAGTAGTAGCAGAAAAGAACAGAAAAAAAGATAAAGGAAAAAGATAAAAGGTATTGAAGAGAGAGAGAGGTGAACAGAGGAGAGARAACATTGTGGGTAAAAATAGATCTGGGAAAGCAGATAAACAGGCCCAATTATAAAAAAGTTCACTTACTTCCCATGCTCACACTGGTGAAAAACATCCCCCTTGAAGCTACACAGACCTTGACAACCATGCATCCTGCCAACCACAGGATCACTTTTCTATGTTCTCTGATACATGCTCACCTCTTTACAAAATTACATTACTTAGACGAGCCATTAGCAAAAAGGTACTTAAAATTCATTTGCTAGCACATTTATTTCTTTCACCTCTGTTCTCTCCATTTCCTTACCGTGCTGCAGACTCTTCTATGACATTTTCTGCAAACCTTTATTAACCAATGCTCAGAAAAATTTTAAATACTGGTCACTTCTTAGTATTTTTGGAAATAATATGTAAGTGCAATTGTTAAGGTCAGATTGATCCAAACTTGAGCTTTTAACACTATCTTCTTGACTCACTCCTGAGATATTGTAAAATTATATTTAATTTTATTTTTTCCAGATCTTCAAAAGCCAAGAAGTATATAATAAAATGGAAAACCCTCAAAATACCTTTTTTGGCAAGCATATGTAATGTCATCTGTCTTGGTAATATTTCATGTGTTCACTGATGATCTGGGAGAGAGAGATTGTTAACAACAATTAAATTCATGTAAGATGTCTAACTAGAAGACATTTCAAATAGCAGCAAAGAAAACGCATGAATGTGCAATTGGAGGACTAGGAGTAGCTGGGAAGGGTACAATACATGGGAGGGAGGGTGAAAAGGGAGCACTGGTAAAAATATCCTAAAAGGGAAGTGGGACTGTCTGTCAGTCTTGATAGAAAKGCAGGAAGCAAGAAAGAAGAAAACAAGCAGGAAAAGACAGAGGCATCTGAAATGGTGTTTAGAGTGAGGAATACAAAGTGGAGGATAATGTTTCAAAGTGGGACTTACAGGAGAGGCGGAAGGATCAAAAAGGAGAAGGGATCAAAAAGAAGGAGAGATCAAAAAGGAGGAGGAAGAAGACTGACCCAGGTTGGTGCGGACAGAGCAAGAAGTGGCTGGTACTCCCCAAAACACTGTGCTTGCTGAAGCACATTCATCTCTTTGACTAAGAACAGAGTCCAAAATCTACTATGACTAAGAACAGAGTCCAAAATCTACTATTCCCCCACAAAACCTATGGGCAAAGTCCCATCCCAATTCGATTCACCGAGATGACAAAAACACTTTTTCTAGTCATGTTCTATCAGTTGCAATGACAGGGGTCTACGACGTGGATCTGAAAGCCCCAGTCTAAGTAATGACCCACATGTTAATATTATTGCACACTCAAAACTGTGCCTCAAATATAACAAAGCCCATTAACCAAATATAAAATTTCTATTTTGTATTTTATTTAAAAAATTGGCTCCTCAAAATTTCCTTTTGTCTTAAGTAGAACATGCAGTAACCTATATTTCAAAACATATAATGACATTTAAAATATTTTGCATTTAGTAACTTCAAAACAACCTGGATTAGCTTTAGGCATTTCTTTCAATTTCCTTATTTATGCAAAACAGTGTCATATAAGAGTAATATAAAATCTGAAAGTAAAGTTCAAGTGAGACTTCTTGAATGAACAAAAATAAAATATTTTTTGAAGAATCTCACTAAAATTAAAATTGAAAATCATATTGRAAATCTCATTGAAATTTAATTCTTTATATTGAATATTTTCTGGTAGAAAAGTGTTTTGTCAGAAATTTTTGGCCAACTGTTAATCAGCAGCATAGTTCGGATTGCCAAGCTGTTCCCTTGGGTGTCCAGCCTTGGGTCATGGGGGAAACAGGGCAATCGTGGTAGTTCCCATAAAGGAGCCCTGTGCAATTACAAAGCAGGTTGCACGTGGCAGATACCATTCCAATCTGTCAGGATGTTTCTGTTTTGTTGTTTTCTTATTCTTTTTTGGGGGGGGCATTGGGGAATTGTACATGTGCAGTGTGAAGATTGCCATTTCATGCTGACAGGGCCAGCATGGGATTTACTGTTCAGGAGCAAGAGCAAAGAGACTGTAGTCTCATCCCASTCCTGATGACACAGCAATAAAATGACTGCTCAATTCCCCCCTTCACCCCTGTAACTGCAGGGGGTCCTCACTCAGCCTTTGCACTGTGTGACCCATCATATAATAAAATAAACATAAATACATTCAGTATTAAATCAACATCCTGCTTCCCACTTCCACACTACCCACAGTTAAGAAAGGAAAGTAAAAAAAAAAAAGAAAACAAAACAAAAAACCCCACAACTTCTGGATTCCTTGCTTCCCACTGCTTGTGCCTCAGAGCTTGGCTCCAGTTAGTGCCATTTCTGGTCCAGGCTGACAGAGCACATCTGCTCACCTCCTGGAGCCCTTCTCCTTCTCCTTCTTGACCCCAAGCACTAGGCAGAAAGTCCATGCTATTGGCAAGAAGCCAATCTCCAAAAGAAGGGGAGTCGGAAGACAATGTCCACCCCTGTTCCACTGTCACCTGCTGGAGCTTGGTGACAATTTCTAGCAGTTTCCTTTACTCCATATGCTAGAGGAGAGGAAGAAGAGAGGAGAGGAAGAAGAGAGGAGAGGAAGAAGAGAGGAGAGGAAGAAGAGAGGAGAGGAAGAAGGACAAAGGGAGGAATACAACAGAGAGATGAGAAAAGAAATACAGGACTAAATACCTCAAATAACGGAAACAATTTACCATGGGAAAATCAAGTGTGTGTTGGGAAGGGAAGAAGCTGGAGAGAAAGTTGAGAGCAAGAATTCCTCCTCAGAAAGGAAGAGRCTAGAGAGAAATACCACCATAGACATTAAAATGGAGAAAAATGTACTATAAATAGAAAACTCTGGAATATAATAATTAAAAGGAAACTGTGTTATATGGTATAGAAAGGAGAGAAAGTGACAAAAAAGCAGAAAGCAAAGACTAGATAAGTATAGAAAGATTTACTATCTTATATAAACTTGAAGCAAAAAGTTTCTCTTCCTGYGTGCACCTACATAGTCTATGCACATGGAGAGAAAATAATAATTTACGGACCTTAAAACTATTCATACAATGACTGGGTGAGAAAAAGGAGTAAAAAAGAAGTAAAAGTGTAAAATGCTTTTTGTAAAAAGCCTTGCAGATTCTTAAGGAAAACTGAGAACTCTCTGCTGCTTAAGATACCTTATAAAAGAAGAGGACAAAGCACTAGAAAATACAAGACTAAGACAGACTAAGAGGACTAAAGAGTCTTTTGCTRATAGACTTCATTCCTTGTATAATTTTTGTGACTTCATACTCCTGCAACTTCAGGTTCACAGTCTATATTAAAAAAATAAGAAAGAAAAGTTATATGTAGAAATTTCATTTTCACATTAAAAACTGGAAGGAAGGAATCTATTTCCCTGCTATGCACATATCTACATGCACATGGGAGCTTTTGTGGTGTAAATGTTGATTCAGGAAGACCTATGGCTCTAAATTTGGAGGCTGAGTTGATGATCATTTACAAATTAGGGTTTGACTTTTTCACTGTAAGCTTTGAGATTTCACACATTTTGTTCTCCTATAACTCAATGACCAAGAATCATGTTACTTCCATAAGATCAGAAGGACATGCAAGACAATAGTTTAAATCATATGGAAATGAAAGGCCCTCAGAACAAAGGTGGAGAGAACACAGGGAATTGCTTGGTCACTGATTGCTGCTTTAAATCTCACGAAAAAATATTTGAGGAAAAACAGAGCATTACTGATGGCTGAAAAATATAATTATTTCAGTTTCATCTGGCAATACTGCATCTTCAAACGTCGCAGAATAAAGTCTATTAAAATAGTAATAATAATAATGATAATACCACTGGAAACTATAATCAAAATTTTGTAGCTCTATGGCAGGGCTCAGCGCAGACTAACAGAAAGAACCAATAAAAAAAAAAAAGGAGAGAGAGAGAGAGAGAAAGAGAGAGAGATTGCAAATGGAGACTGCAAATGCACTGTATTCCGCAAGGAATTAGCAGCACCACAATGTAATTTGTGGCTGCCACAATAGCAATTGTTTCAGAGATCCAATTCTTGCTTCTTATTCGGAGAACGGAGATTGGATCCAAGGGAAATAAGATGTTCTCTTAAACTAAAAGTTTCAAAAGTAATAAACTACAWTTTCAGATAAAATAATGTCTTTATTGTGTGGTATTTTGAGGTCTATTGCTTACACTGTTTCTTTTAGCCTTGGTTGTGTCAGCTGCACGTTATTTAATGCAGAGGTGTTTCAAAGCTCTGCTTTTTAACTGTCAACTACTGACACATGTATTCATCTCTAGGCAAATTTACACATGCAGATAATGCATTTGTACGGACAAACACATTTACACACATACATATATGCATATATACATGTACATGTAGACAATGTGCTTTCTTGGGAGGTCCTTTTTTTTTTTTAGGTGAAACTCTTTGTAGGTGAACGTTTGGGCAATTAATATCAATTTAGATATCTTCCAAGATTTGTTCCCATAGAAAGGAAGGGACTTCATAAAAATTATCCTTACCACAGGAACAAGAAAGCTTGTTCAAAAAAAAATAGCTTTTCCAAAAAAAGGAAAAAATAAAAGTAAGGTTGGGTGTAAAATAGCTATTGATAAAGAAAAAGGCAGTTAGCACTATTTTCATTGATATACAGATAATTAAATTGTAATGGAAACAAAAGAAACCATAGAATCATAGACCATAGGTGAGTACTTCACTTCTGGACACCATGGATTCTGACTAAAAATTTTCAGCTGGTGCTAAYGCCCTCTGGTTAGCATCAATGCATGCCCAGAGCAGCTGGCTTGGCACATTTCAACGGCGACAGCCAGAAGACATGCATGACAGTGCTGGAGTGATTCTTATATGTGATCTTGATGTAGGACTAGTCCTACAGCACACAGTATTCAAAGTGGATGCCAAGAAATTACATGACCTTCCTCTGTATCAGGTATGGGTAAGACTTAAGAAAGTTCCCATAATTCATTTCTGTTTCATGAAGTGAAAGTATCAAGAAAGAGTAGAAAGAGAACTCTTCCTACTGAGCTTTTTGTATGTAATATTTATATGCTGTTGCTATAAAATAACATCATATAGAAGCATAACCAGGATAGCAGAGTTTATGAAAACAAGTGTCATAGTATTAGTAGATGTTTATGTATACCTATGTACATCTGGTAGAAAAAGTAGGATGGCTCTAGTAAAATTTACTCTCTGGGACACACAAAAAGTAGAAGGTATCACCAATTAAAAAAAAGAGAGAGAGAATCAGAACAATAATACAGAGTATTTACCAATGAATTTGAAGAGTTACTAGCAGATGAAATTCAATAGTCCAAAGGTCTTTCACTTAAAGATTGATAAAAATACTATAAAATGATCAGTTAGGAATGGCTGAGTTTAAGCAGGATTAGACATGCTAGGATATCTTGAAATGGCTCAGCAATGCCACTGTAATAAAAKAAAAAGCAAATGTGATCCAAAAGAGGTAGCTCCTGGAGAAATACGGTTCCTTCACAAAGCCCTGGTGAGACCCCCATTGGATCAACTAACCTACGTGCAGTTCAGAAAACATGGACCGAAGCTAGAACAGATGCAAAGATTTGCTCAGGGGAATCTGGAACTATACAGTGAGAGGAGCGCTGCGGTGCCAGAGCTGCCCTTGCACCGGACCCCTAGAAGGATGCAGGGGGCTGCAGAGTCTGGTAGGGCACTCTGGGGCTGACACCTGGGACACACACCGGTGGATACAACCCAACCTGAACACATTTAACAACTGGAAACTAATCATTAGACTATGCAATTCATAAAGGACCATAACTGGGAGTGAGGGAAGCAACAGAACAAAACTCATTCTAAAAGAATTTAATGCTAGAGGTACTATCAATGAGCCARGAAGTTCTTCCTCTTCTTCCTCCTGCATTTCTATGAGGTCGGCTTAARGTTTCTTAAACCAGATGCAAACTTTCCTTGATTTCACCTCTTTTAAATAAATATAGAGAAGCTTTGTGTGTCGTTTGACTAATTATTTCTGGAATCATACAAGCAGGAACCCATTCCCATCTTTGACACCAACTACTTATCTGTAGCCCTTTGTTAATATTCACTAGGAYCAGAAGCCAAAAATTTGGATCTAGGGGAGATGCACATGAAGCTCACTGGAATAAGTGCAGGCTGTGGGTACTCAGTGTCTCTAGCAACCAGATCACTTATTTTTTGCCTTCTTCAAGCAGCCAGCTATAGGAAATTAATTTTAATCCTCAGCATCAATTCAATTAGGCCATTATAACCCAATGTAACTTTGAAAACTTGTTTATAAGTTATATGCATTCCAGGTTCCAAAAACTATCAGAAGACCAGTGAAAGAAGAGTAGGTTATTATTTTTTATTTCTAAATAATTACTTTTAATATAAAATTAAGCAGTTAATGATTTTTTGAATGACATCTTTTGAATAATAGAATTTAAAGTCATTCTGGAGGTAGGTAGATAGGCRGTATGAATCTCCTGAAGGAAATTGATTCCAGAAACAAATTTACAGAAATTCCTGCTCTTCATTATGGAAGAAAGACTTTCACTCAGAAGATTCATGGAATATGCAACTGCAGCTCCCCCTGAATATAGAAACAATGAAAGACTGAGAGCTGTTATCTAAGGTAAAGCACACAGTATTTTAATTTGAAATATCGAAGTGATATGATTTAGAAGGAGAGAATCCATAAAACAGAAAGTATTATTGTTTTGTCCTTTCATGACATGCTTTTCTCTTTCTATTAAAGTACTCACAATCTTAAGACTTGGTCTCTAAGTTTCATCCAATAAATATACGATACTGCCATGGCTGCGTCTTCGATCTGTGCTTGGGTTAGAAGGGCACATTTCATTTTTGAGTGAAAAATCTCTGAGGACAGAACCTTTGAGAAATCATCTGTCTGACACGTGTAGCCTGGACATGAACAAAAAGTACCCTCTTAAATTACTTCTTAGCCTGTATAGGTTTTTCCCCTATATTCTTGGCCTGAAAACAGGAGAGGAGGGCAGCAATGACTTCTCACAGTACAGCAGTTAGCAATTGTAATCTACTGGCCCAATAGTTAAATATTCAGCTTGGCAGGATTTAAGACAGCTCTATCCATCACAGCACTGCTCCTTCCACATAACTGTACCAACCAAATGGATGCAAAATAATGGTTGCTCTAAGCAGTCAAATGAAAGAAGACAGTGAAAGCATAATATAAAATCTCTGGATGCTCTGACATTTCTTGGAAGTCTTTCTCATTCTGCTTCCAGTTAATTTATTTTCTATTCTTGCATTTTTTATTTCTATAGCAGAGACATTAAGGTGAACTTTGCATTACAGGGCATACTAAGACTTTCTCATCCAAAAAGATAGCAATAAAGAAAATAGTGTTAAGCAAGACTGACAGCAAACTAAATGAATACAAGCAGCTAGATTTTGGTCTCTAGCCCAACAATTGGATGCAGAGGGCTGTGTGCATAATTATTTGTTGTAGTTGTTGTTCAATAGATGATCTAGAAAAAAAAAAGTCAGGCCAAGTCAAAAATCATTTTTGTACAGTTTTATCACTTAAAGTAACAATAAAAATGCTCTGATTTTTTTCACTTGATCCTAAAGAAAATATTTCCTTTGCTTTTCAGAAATCTTTAAAAAAGCAAGCAATAGAAGTGAAGTATTAGATTTAGATACCACTCACAAAAGCAAAAAAAAAATGAGATTCACTTTAGTTTAAATAGGATAAAGCAGAAATATAATGGAATTACTGCTAGAGAGAGCCAGGAAACATAATCTTCTATTAAGTCTCAAAAGAAAAAAAAAAAAAAAAAAAAAAAAAAAAAAGGCTGAACTTTGTTGTGTTAAAGAAAACATTCAGAAGTTTTAAACAACCAGGGCCTGTGGTCCCTGTGAAGAACTTGACTATAAATTTAGAAGCATAGGAAAGTAGCTTGAAAAGTTATAAACTGAGGTCATCTGTAGCTTTGAGATCATATGCTATATTAAGGAAATTGGAGTAAACTAGTTCTGCGTACTCTTAATGAATTCTATTTAAAGTTCTAAGCAAGCAAATACATACATTAACATATGTATGTTAATGAGCACATTCACTGTAACATGGTTATATTCATTAAAACAGAACAAAATGATCAGCTTGAAGGCAGGACTCAGAATAAATCTATGTATCTTCAGGTTTAGATAATAAATTAACACAACTTACAGATGAATAAAATGAGTGAACAAAGTGGAAGGTTAACATCTGCAAAATCTATTTTGGACTAAGATTAAATGTGCCACTACACCACTTCTACTTTTGTTGCATAGTATTCAGGAAAGGATAACCACAACTCAGTTCCAGATTTATGCTGTCTTTGCAATACTATTTTTACCTGAGTTAGTTTAAAGCTAATTAACTGTTGTTAGGAACAACAGAGTTCAAGATCTATGAAAATGCCTAGAGAGTCAATCCAGTTTAAGGATTTAGAAATGCACAGATATATCCAGCAAGTTTATATTAGCACAGCCTACTTATATCTCACCACTATCAGATATTACTGAGCATTTGTCTAACAAAAGATTCTACTGGCTGCTTCAAGGACAGATTGGTTTCATGCATAAGTATATGCATACACAAGCAAATAATGCATCTTTTCACTAAAATATAGGTAAAAATAAAGAGTATGCACTCGTTCAGCCTTCTTTTCTTGAACAATTTGATTCACATGCRTGCTAGTTTTTTCCAATCAGGTGGGACAGGTTTGAAGCCTCTCTTAAGACTGCAGGTTGCTCAGCTTGATCCCATCAATCATTCAGTTTTCGCATTGTTTTCTTCCAAAAGCCTTTTCAGGGGGCTTAAAACTTTGGATCTTGAATAAAGGCAGGCAGAATGAGAACTGCCTGCCTCCTTGCATACCCTTTACTTACCTATTTGTTTTGATTCTAAGAATACTTTTACAGTGGATAGCTCAGTTAGGGAGACTTAAATATTTRGAAGTCATTGCTGATTTGTTCCTTTTGTAGTAGAAAAACCTTAGATTTCTTCATGATGATAGATGAAGMGCACAAGTGTATTCTAGAACTATTTATTCTGAAAAGTTAAGTGTTTATATAAATGCTTTACTGAACTGGGCTGGAACAGTCATGCAGAGAAGTAATAGAATGATCTTGTTTTCACAAGGTTAGCTCAGATATTCTTTCAGAGACGTGTAAAGCAGGGCTCATGACGAAAGCTAGGCTCTCGTAATTGAAAGGTGAAGGTGGAAGTGGCAAAAGGACAAGAAGGCCAGGAGGCATTAGAGCCACATTAGCTGCACCTTGGACAAGAGAGACTGTGCAGTTGTGCCTTYTCCCCCTTCCCCTTTTCACTTCCCACCCCATGTCCCATCAACACAGTACRGCTCATTTAGCTCTTGAATCTAGAGATGCACTTGAGAAAAATCATTTCTATATAAAATAACCAATTATCTAAACACTATTCTCTTCCTTGCAAGTACTTAAGTGTTTTGATACGGCTTAAAATTTCTCCCAAACAAAGAATTAGTCAGAAAACTGTATAACTTGCCCTAATGGCTTTTGACCTARGATGACTTAAAATTTTATTGGATAATTTTGCTCATAATTGAAGTTTCCTCCAGACCTACTCAAATTTGGGCCCATATTTTTTGCAGCCTCACTGAGGGGAAAAATCAAAGTAGCTGAATAAAGACGGAGCTCCAGTCTCTTCTGGTTCTGAATTACGGATGAATATTTCTCACAATATTTCTCTACCTAGTCTTAGAGGTATTTCATGTTATTTGCTGTATCTGTTTGAAGGTTGGTCAGGAATGGGGTGGGTTATTGCAAGAAGAGGAAAGTCTTTTTATGTTCCTTTGCAAACTCTGGAGAAAACAGACCTCTATTACCTCCTCAAGGTTTTTTCCCTTATTCCACCCTGTCTACTTTTCCTGCAGCCTGATGTTTCTCCCCGATTCCTCTGCTCAGTGGGACAACACTCCCCAGCCCYTGCATCCGAATCCCTCCCTTTCACTGTATCCACCTCCACTCAGCRTGATCCTTATCCTTCCTCTGCCCGCAGTGGTCCTCATTTCCTCATCTGAGCTTTTTGACTGAAGCCCAACTTTTTTTTTTTTTCCTAACCAAACCTTCAGTCCAGACCTAGCTTTCTCTTCACAGTTTCACCACTGCATACCAATCATGATTTCTTGTCATTTCCCCAGCTCCCGAGTCAATCCATGTCTGCATGCTTCCACTAATTCCTGCCTCAGTTTCTTTGCAGCTTTAGTCTCCTTCACCATTTAGTCAGATTATCCTGGTATAGGCTCCTTAGCCTATTTTAATGTTTTCACTCTGAAAGTCCTTTTTAATGTAGGCAGGTAGTCTTCCCTCCTATATTCTCCAAGTGCCAGTAGGAGGAAACTGTACAGATTACAGAAACTCCCTGAGCTCAGTTCTTGCATTCATCAGTGACAGAATGGACAAGTTGCAAAACCCTGAGACAAAGCACATCCACCAAAGTAGAATCCTTCACAAAATTACTTATCAAATTCAGATAAATTTCTACCAAATAAGTGAAAAATGACCTTTTTTAGATCTTTGCTATTTTTTTTAAAAGAGTTCATCAATATAGCAAAAGAAACAAGTCCAACATAGAAATGACTATACTCTCTCTCTCTTTCCACAGCCTACATCAAATATTAAGTTTCTGCCTCCAAAGAACTTAAGAATTTCTTAAGAAGGCTTTTTCAATATTCCAAACCAGCTTATATTTCTTATGTATATTTGTATCTGAATCACTTAGCTGGAACTTTCCAGAAATAATTCAAATTAAAGATAATTCAAACATCAGATCTGGAAATGATCAGCATAAATAGCTAAAAAAAAATCACCATTTTTATTTAAAATGTATGAACAACACACAAAGGGCTCAAATGTAGCAGATTCAGTTTTAGTAGGACTAATRAGTTGTTTTCCCAGGCTGGACCAGAATGATCAACACCTTGAAACCAATTACAACTAACACATTTCCACCCTGTCGAATAACTGGTATTTTCAGTCACTGAAAAACCCTTAGCCAAATGTTAACTTATGCATTAAGCCCTTGCTTCCTTGAACTGACATTTTCCAATCACACCCTATAGACAGAAAAAGAGTTTTTGCRCACACTGCAATCGCTCAGTGAAAGCACATAGACCTTTGCTTGAATGCACCGAAGCACAAAAATTTTCACTTATTCAACCAGAAAGAATCCTACCTTTACRTGATCAAAATGTACCATTAAATCTGGATCAGAAAGTACTAAGCATCAAATAAATCATTTGTGATTGCTGTGGGAGGGCACTGTTCCTAATTTTCTCTAGCAGACCATACCACAATATCTCTCTCATATAGTGAAGCTGTTTATGACAGAAAGGAAAGAAATCTGTGGYGTAATGGATCATTTAGTCAAATTAGCCCAATCACCCACCTGTTAAGAGAACAAAATGAAGGAAAACCTTGCCCTCAGCAAGTTCCCTTGCACACAATCATCGGAGAATGGCTACATAACACCGGCAGTCCTTAATGTCATTAGTTAACTTTCATTTCTTTTATACCCAAGTAATGTACTTTGCTTCTCTTGTTACAGCAGATTTATTATAGCCATACATAAATTTCTTGTCAAACTTAATTTTAACAGAAAAAAAAAAAAAAGATCCTGAGTCTGTTTTCATGGGAAGCGGGATGTGTTTCTGCTGGGAGAAAAGATCCTCAAAGAAGAAATATTTAGCATTGAAGATATCGCTATGATTTTTGGCACTTCTAGTTTGTTTGTGTTGTGTCCTCACCCCATTTTGGCTTGGATTTCTACCTAAAATTATGTTTTTCTTTCTATACCTCCTCATTGACAGTATGCACCTGGAACTTGCAGTCTGTGCTGGTTAAGAGTGTAGACTAATTTGCTGTTCTTTCTTACTAAACGTACCACCATGAGAACAAAAGAACTAACCTATTCCATTCTTTTTTCCTGTAACATTTAAGCATCATACCTAAACTTCCTGCAAAAGCATTTTTTGTTAATCTGTTCTGGAATAGTTTTATTAGTCATATAAACATCTTTTGCTTCAGTGTTCACTATTGCATCAATAGTACCTAGTTTCCTTATCTGGCGTAAAAGTATACTATTAAAAAAAGTGAAGTGCAGTTTAAGAGGAAGATAAACAGAAGAAAGGCATGATAAATTTATTAACTGATATGKGAAAGTGGTCATTTTCCTATTATTAACTGTATTAAACTAAATCACCAAACTAAATGATGTTTACATTTCAATAAATATTTGAAACTTCTTGTTTATTAAGGTAAAGTAGACAATGCTTTTAAAATGTAAACTGGAAAATTAAAAGGAAAAAAGGAATGACTGCAGCTGACCTGACTTCMGTTGCTTCTGGTATCTGAAGAGCTGTGCATAGAAAAATTGGAAGCAGTTATTTAGTGTATTTATTATAGTAATGAACGAAGAGAAAGGATTTAAGTAGAATAATTTAAAAGAAGGTAAATATTGAAGATCATATAAGAATATAGAAATTGTTTCTTATAGGAAGAGATGTTTCTTGTGATCCTGTTATGAAGCTTTGGTTGGGCAAATGTACCTATATCCGTAAGAAGATTAAGAAAAGATATAGCAGCTAGAAAAATGATTTAAAGTTAGATATGAATGTTTCTATCCTCGATCACCTTTTCTWACATCCTGGTCAGTCTTGCTATTTTGTAACAGTTATTCATGCAGTAACTTTTGAATTTAAAATATGGGATAATATAAATATGCAGAAAATCCTGACATTCTAAAATTTATAACTAATGAGGAGATAATGGAAACAACCATCCAACAAATAGAAAGCCAAGAAATGTGTGAATAATATATACTTTATTTTTCAACTTCCTAAACAAAAAATAGATCTGCAATCTAATTTTTAGAGAGGATAGAATGATTGATTTAATAAAATAGGCTATGAGACTTAAGGATGGAAAATAATTAATGGAAAAAATCTTCTTCTTCCAGGACACACTAGGCCATCAAAAAGTTTACACATTTTCCATGTTTAAAAATTTTGTGCATATCTGGTGTAAGATTCATTATCTGCTGGAAGTGTGTGTAATTTACAGTGGGAAAGGTGGTTGTGCTGTTCAAGTACAAAGCCTATTGAAAAAGAAGCAAGGTTCTTGGCCCAAGGTAAATTGCTGTTGCACGCTATCGTGGCACAAAAGGAGGGATTGAAGAGCAATACAAAATCATCATCCTTAATAGCCTAACAGCTATCAAGAAAAAAATGAAACAAAAACAAAAACAACCCGCCCCCCCCAAAACAAAACAAAACAAAACAAAACAAAACAAAACCCTCATCTTCTTTCAAAGCAGCACAGTGGCAGCATTTGATGCAATCAGAGATGTCACCTGTAGCTCTGACCCTGACCTTCTTGAAGAGAACGAACATTTGGGGCCCTTCCTAACAGGGGCTGTGAAAGTCTCATGCTTCAAGCAATGTCGTAATTCTCATGCAGTATACACTCTCTGTTTTGCCCTCCAGCTTATCTGCAAACAAGGAGTGTATGTTAGCATTGCATTTCTGAGTCATGTTTAAGGCTTTATCCAAATACTGTGTTACAGACCAGCAAGGAAACTATATTCACGTTGGTCTCCAGAACTTTGTTGCTAACTACTGACAGACACCAAGTCTATCTGTCCCCTCTTGAAGAAGCTGCAAGGATGTTTGAGAACAATATTGAGATGGCTAGTATCACTCAAACTGAATCCCTACCGGCAATTTTTTGTCTATATCAAACCCTTTTCTCCAAGAGCCAAAYGGATCATCTTTTTCTTCTGTTATTTCTTGCAGTTTCAAGGCACTCCGAGATAACACAGGTTGGTTTGTAAAACTGAGAACCCCCCCCCCCCACATACTTCAGGACTTTTATATAAAAACAAACCACGTATCTCTAGTTTTCTTTATAACCAAAGGAAGCTCCTGAAGGGATATTGGTTTTTAGCAAAACACTGAAGTGAGAGGTAGCCTGAAACAAAAACTTCTTTGAAGAGTGTGATTCCTTTACAACATCCCCCATCAGGGACAGGACCTCCACCTACATGTGTTTGAAACCCTGAGACCCCTGTGAGCTGCTTTTGAATGTCAAGTAGCCAACGCTCTTGAATCTGCAAACCCAGAAAAAACAGAGAGAAGAATTCATGTGATACAATTAGATGCAGAGCAGAAACAAAAATTCTTGAACATGTGACATCTGGGCTTGACTGATATTGGTTAAAAAAAATCATATGGATTACAGTAGTACCATCAGAYAGTAAATACATTAGATTCTCCTGGATATAACTGTTCACTTTGAACCTATGTCCCCTTTACTGATTGTCGCCTGATAAAGATCTCTCTGCTGGTATCCATAGTCAATTGTAATGTTCACTTAGAAACTATTAAACTGAAGAGTAGCTTAAAAGTTTAAACTTGAGGAGCAAAAAAAAACTCTCTAAAGGGAAAGCCCAAACCTGCATATGATGAGGACAGAGCAGTCAATGAGATAGCTCCAAAAAATAAAAGCATTTGCAGAACTTAYCACTTTCACAGTTCTCCCTGGTCAGGTTCTACATACACACACACACTCACTCACTCACTCACTCATCTATCCCTCTATCTTTACTCACTAAAAAATATAAGCAAGCAAAATGTTTCTATTACCCAAGTTATTTCTCTTTCAGTCAGACTGAGAAAGGAAGGAGAAAAGAGTCTCTCCATTTATTACTCATGCAATATCCATGAGCTGCCTAGGCACTGTCTTGTTTTTATACTGCGTAAGAATCTAGACAGATAAGATTCAAATTATTTGCATCACCATCCTGACAGGTAACATGCAAATAATTATGCTCTATAAAAATCACATTATTGTATATGAGGATGTTAACAAAAATATGATATATGTTTGGATAGGTACAATATTTTAGTTGATAGTTAGGATAGAAGCTGGCAGCTACTGCAGGACCCAGTGTGGAGCTGCATAATGCTGAATAATGCTGGGTAATACCTGTGCTGTCAGCCTAAAAGACACAACTTCAGATGGAGCTGGGCTTGTGAATACCCACATATATGCCATGTCCTTCAAAAGGTCTCTTGCAAGTTGAAGTTACTCCAAACACGCAGGCCAAATTCAAGGGCAGAAGACATGCACACATATGTATGTATCTGTGCACATTAGCTATGTAACTGTATYTTGAAGATAATTATGTAATGCATTGGAATATACACTGTACAGAGAAGGTTTAATCAGAAAACGTTGGATTTCTAGCTCTGTATAGCTGTGTTTCTTGTGCTGCTTCTTCCTGAGCTATGGTATAAACTGTATTTTTTGCTTCATWGCTTGCTATGCTGCCTGCCTGCCAATTCTGTTGCACCTGAAAAGATTGAGGAACCTAGCAGGGGAGGCAGATACCACATGAAAACACAAGAGTAAAGCAGATGTCCCCASACTAAGTTACACATACTGCTCTATGGCAGGTATACCTTAGTAAAGTGAAATGCAAATTCTTTATGATCAACAAGCATCTCAACTCACATGTATATGTTACCATATATTGCTGCTTTTGCTTCTTCATTGCTCAAGAGCAAATTATGAAATTCCTGCATAAAAACATGCCTGAAAAGGAAATAAGCTRTAAGTGTCCAGCTCTTTCCTTAACAAAATACAGATATAAATTTCCTGCTCTGCTCCAAAGACTTTTTACATCCTTTCAGAACTTTTTACTCCCAGCTTCACAGTCACCTCAGCTGCAGGATGGATGRCATGAAAGAGGCTTTCAGAAGGGATGCTAAGCAGTCCAAAGAGCTGCCTGGGTCTGGAGAAAATTTGTTGAAAATCCGTTCAATACCAAAACCTCAAAATTCCATTTTTAGGATGATTCATTCCATTAAAAAATGCAGTCTCAACTTACAGAATCACAYAAAAATAGTAAGACAATGTTTCATGTACCCTTCTGAAAAACAGAGGAGTCTATTACTATCAGATAATGCATGGTAAATCTTAGAGGATTATACAAATTACCAAAAAGGGGAGAAATTTAAAATTTTTATTTCATTCCTAGTTTTCTCTTATGAATAATTTTGACTTTCCACAAAAGCCTTTAAAAAAGTGCAGCCTCTTTTATCATGCAAATATGAATGCAAAAATGTGAATAAAAATTAAACTACAGATTGCTCAGAGAAGAAAGAAACATATCAAAGTTGCTCTGAAAAGCTGCTTCTCCCTAAGGAAATTAAATTTGCAAATGTATTCCCTTTCTTTTCAAATATTTTTCTCTTCCCCCCCTCCCTTTTTTTTTTTTTTCTTTTGCAGGTGCTGGTGGGAAATCAGGGAAGGTATTCAAATGTAGATTAATTTAAAAATATACATCTGATTGGATACCGTATTTACYCTGAGCTTTTACTGACTGCAGTTCAAAGGCTCAATTAAGACAAAGAGAAGAGACAATTTTCTTTTATTTATTTCTAATAGAAGTCTTTTCYTTCTGTGGAGAGTAAAGATTATTAATTCAAAGGAAAGGTCTAGTACAGCTGATGATATGATTCCTATAGCTAAGCCAGAGAAATCTTTATTTTCAAACACTCTTCCATGAATAATGAATAAACAAACACACACAGAAACAGAAATAATCATCAACATGTTCTGGACACACATTGCATGTCCAATATTTAAAACTACATACACTGCAAACCTGCCACTCAGACTACTACCATAGACATGAGAAATCAATAAAATTCTGGCACCAAATAATTACAGGCATTGGTGACTATCCAGAAAGATCAGTCACACTGATACCACAGTATTTGTTTTCTTCAGTGAGATTGCCTGGTACTGGGCAGGAAAGAGGAGGAGGCACTGGACCAGCCATCTTATTAAAAAAGAAAAAAAAAATCTGAAACAAGTAACAACTCTGAAATAATACAGACAAAGCACTTTTTCCCTGTTCACACCCTTTTGCCATGATCACTGCTTGTATCTCCACTGTCTCGCTGGAGCCCACCTGGGTGCTCAAGCTCCCTAGCGTTTCCTCTGCTGATGGAGCACAGACGCAGCCTCACCTGGAGGAGCAACTGCCAGACAAATCAAGCCTGTGTGGTGATCGTATCTGGAAGTCATCTCTCCTGAAGCATCCCGAATCTTCCAGGACCTGCTCTGGCACATCACAGAGCACAGCACTTACACCAGTGCCTTTAGCATCCCGTAAGTGTTTGTGTTAAGGCTTTTACTAGGCAGTGGAYTTACCCAGAGTAAATGGCCCCAGCCACAAAAGAGCAAAGGGGACAGTAGAGGGTATGGTCCCCTGTCAGTCAAGACAATTAATGCCACAGCAATTCCCATGTAAAAAAAAATCCCCAAAGATAAAAACCTTTCCTATCAAATAAAGGAATGAGAGGAACTCTGCCCATCCAACAAGTCTCCGTCTAAGAGACTGCTCCTCATCCAAACCTTCCTTCTCCTGAAGAAGAAGCCTCTGAAATCTGTCATATGAGCTGATAATCAGTCCCCTGGTTTTCCTTCGGGAAATTTGAATTTTGACCACGAGGAAAATGCTCAGGGAGTGGTGAACTGAACTCTCCTCCTTTGCTGCCACCAAGCAGAGCTGAGCGGTGCGGGTGCACCGAGCAGTGACGCTCGCTAGCATATTTCCCTGCGCTGCGGTGACCTGTAGTAGAGGGTGCGCCGCCTCCRCAGTGAAGCTATGGCAGGAGTTCCCGTCTGGGGGACCACTTGGTGATCTCCTGCACTGYGCTGAAACAAATGCTGCATGGAGTATCCTTTCAGGCAGCGCACTGGAACTTCAYTAAAATTGCCATTCGCTTCCCAAAGTCTCTCTCGTGCTGACAAAAAACATACAAGCTAATGTAATCGAAAGCCAGGTCTGCTGAGGCTCTATGCCATACCTCAAATATTAAACGTATTGAATTTGTTTCTTTCAATTGTATTTATATTTTTAGCTCTTACATTAGATGATGTTTAAATTGATTTATCCTGGGAGAAGAATTATAAGAATGATGTATTTATAATTTTACTTCTGTTTTCATCCACATTTATCACTCTGATGTGTTTTGTTTATTATTGTTCTTAAAATATTTGCTTTTATGACTTTTCTCTTGGAGCAAGTTTTTTTCTATTAGCATCACTGTTTATGCCGTTACAAGATTGGTTGGATGTGCTGTTTGCTTGGTCACTAGAATAGATTAATTAAGAAGCAATGTCATTGCTCTCCATTCAGGCATTGTTGTTACTCTGTTTGAAGATTTATTTTCTGATGAACTATACCTGACTAAAATATTTTTCAACTGATTTAGATTCTCCAGTTATCAGTTCTTACTTGCTGATTTGAATTAAGAATAACTGGAGTATTATGGAAAAAATATTTTATTTATATAAACAACTTTAAACATTTTTTCATTTATCAACACCATTACCACTACTAAGACTGCCATCTTTCTTCCTCAGTCTCCAGTGGCTTTTACTCCTAAGGATGGCAAAAATAATTCAGAAAAGTTGTATGTACTAACCCATGCTTTATGTGAACTGGAAATACAAGAAATACAAATATGAGTGCCACATTTTAAATGCTGACTTTTGAATGGCCATCTGTAGCTCCTGACTGATTTGTTTTTCAGTAGTACTCATCACTGCAGCTTTCATATTGAAGCTTCTGAACTTGCAAAGTAGCTTCCCTGTACATTTTGAGGGTACCTGAATTAGCGTAGATGTTTTCCTTTTCTTCTTCTTTTGTCCATAGACTTTATGGCATATGCTTATAAAGGTAAATACAAGTATATACATATGTACATACATGTATACATTTTTATAGATAGATATATGTGCGCATACATATTTATATGTGCATATATGTATACAGGAGTCATAATGCAGTGCTACTATGCATACAACCCACACGTGATACTAATGACAAAAAATGCTAGCGCATTGCAAAGGAATGGGAGTATTTGCTGAAAAAGTAAATACTTTAGTGACTGTTACAGTAAAATGTTTTCAGGAGGTCTATAATGAATATCTAGAAGAAGAAGCAAGGAATGAGAAATGTAAGCAGAGAATTAAACTCACTGCTTTCTCTCTTTAAAGGTTTTATCAGTTACCATTGTTGGCTTGTTTGCTACATCATTTACGGACTTCTAGCATTCCTGTAGAATGCTTTAATGTATATTTGAATTCCTTTCCCTTACCATTACTATTACTTAAACCTTTACTTTTTACTGTTATTCCTGATAATATCCTAGAATTTTAGATGCATCCTGAACACTACCCATAAATTAGAAACAACCAAAAAGCATAGATTTTATACCTTGTTTTGGGGCTTTAAATTAAAAATTTGCATTGCTGAACTTCTTGTTGAACACAGTTATTGCACCATCCTTCTGACAAATAGCTTGTGTTTTAGTAGGTAGATTATATAAAAATGCCTGCAAAACAGTGTGGTATTTGTGAAAAGTAGAGCTATCCTAGAGTGGCGATATTTGGACTTACTTTAATAGATTGGTTTAATACACTCCAGCAGCACCCCTACAGTGTGTTTTCAACTAGGGAGGAAAGCCTGGGTAATTTTTAATTGCTCAAACCTAGGTTTAATGTAAACTGGCTGTGCTCATCTGTACTTCATGACTCGGAGGCCTCCTGCTATGGTGGAATAGCATGTGATAATTACCACTTCTGCAAGAACAGAAGGAGTGAAATAATATACTCAGTAAAATTCAATGACCTCAAGGCTACACTGCCTRTGCATGTATATATAAAATTGTAAATGCCAGGAGGARTAAGTSCTTATCTTGGAAATGAAAATGACTGCTGCCAAAAACAGGCCCCAGCACCAGTTTTAGTTAATCCGGCAAAGCTCAGAACTTACTTGCAAAGGTAGATAGGGAAAAGCAGTATYTGGCACCAGTGAGAAAAAGATTGTAAGTGAACACCGTTTGTCCTGATCTACAGCAAGAGTGGCATTATATTCACTCACTGAGTCAATGGCAAGTATAATCTTTCTAGTAAAAATAAGCCTTTTGGTGGTGGTTCTCTGTTTAGGGATTACACAGACCATGTTGCCTGGGAAACCCTCTGATGTATTTCATGAGCAAGGATACTAAAAAATGAAAACTGAGTCCACAGAAAGAGTAAAACATGATGCTTGCTGCAGTATGTTACTGGTCTTACTGGCTATGGGTCAGCAAAAGTTAGAGACCACTACTCTACGATATGTGCCCCCAGGCCAAGTGCTTTGTCATCTTACTTGCCAGTGATGTATTCTGGCACTCTACATTCCTGAGGTCATCATTCATCTAGGCGTTTAAGCATACGCTGGCTTTTACAGGGAATAACTCAAGTCAGACATACTTTTAAGCAWCTGGCTGAAAGAAAGTTTGTACTGTGAAAAATAATAGAATATCTGCCCTTATACCTATTTTCTAGTTTACCGCATATCCAACTTGGTATTTATATTGCCATTTACTTGGCCGTCAGATTCAACCCGGTATTGAAACTAGTAATACTAAGCAGTAAGTTTCCGCTGAGATGACCCACCGTATTAGTATCTGGATTTTTTTTTCCTCTGCAAAGATGCACCGGTRCACCAGTTCTGGCATAAGTATTTACCATACAAGAGTTGGCAAASTGACCATTCACACATACATTCCTACGTTCTGTCCTTCTTTTGCCACAAAGCAATTCGTATGCCAGATAATAACACTAAAGATACAAGAACAAAAATATTTTCYGTGTGGCTATCTTTCTAGTTTCTTAGCAGAGATTTGAAATGGACTATATGTACAGTAGAATTTGGTTCCAGRGAACTAAGGTGCAAATATCATAATAAATTTAGAAAAGTGTAACAGTGGAAACATACAGGTACTAGTTACCCATATAATCACTATAAAATAGTGGATTTTTCCAGTCAATTAAGAGGATGAGAAACATATGAATTTTAGCTTCATCATGGAACCTCTCTTTCTAATTCTTCAAATGGATATTTTAATGATCACTGAATGAACTCTTTAGCAATTTAATTGGGAAAAATAAGAATTAAAACAGGTTTTCTCGAGGAAATTCATATTAATATATAAAAACAGAATGGTAAAATGGAAAYGTTGATACCTTATTTCAAGAAGAAAGAATAAGTTAAGGTACAAGTGTAATCCAATTGTMATCTGCTCAGTGTGTGCGGTATACTCTTTGGTGTCATTCATAATTAAAAAAAAAAACATAAGCAAGTGTAGCAACTTCAAAAATCACAGAATTACAGCACCACAGAATGGCTGAGGTAGGAAGGGACCTCTGGAGATCATCTAGTCCAACTCCCCTGCAAGGTCACCAAACATTTTGAGTCTTGTGCATTAAAAGAAGCCTAACTGGTTTTCCTTTTCAATTTTCCACTGGAAATAAAAAATAAATTTCCACAGAAACTAGGAAGGCAGGTGACTTGAACTAACACAATTTACCTAATCTGTAGGACAGGTAAGTATGAATAGCTGAACAGTCAGTCTCTGCAGCTCAGAGGATGTACAGTAACTTATTAAACTGTGGTAGATGGATCATCTGAGGATGATCACCTGATGGATCGTGTCACTGAGTTCTTGCCACCTTTTACATTTTGAGGTATGGAAGATCTGATATGCAAGGTCTRGGTATGTACTGGTAAGTTCCAGTATCTTCCTGTTTCCAAGAGCCTGCATTTGAAATTTTAGAGACTAAAAGATTCACAGTTACACTTACCTCATTATATGATGGAGGATATGGAGTAAAGTTCCCTTCTAATCCTAAAGCTTATGTATAGATGCTTCTGAACTGTTATATCCATTCACAAAGACTGCTCTTCATCCTCGTGGCAAAAATACAGATAAATGGTCTTCAAGCTATTTTACAGAAGGCTTTCCAGCTTAACTTGGAACTTGTGTGTTAAACAAAAAAGTAAAAGACAAATGTTTCTTGAAACAGGAGATCCCRACAGCATTAACAACATCTCGCTTCAGAGGCACTTTATTTGATTCCAGAGGATAAAGGCGCAAACAYCATAACAAATTTATAAAAGAAAAGCATAACAGTGGAATCTACATCCCCAAGTGAATTATGAGGAATGGGGTGGCTGAACACAGCCACAGAGATGTGAACAGGCTGCAGCTTTCATTTACACAACTGGCTGCCTCACCAAGAGAGCACCCAACCTACATCAGATGAATTGATGCATTTTACAGCTAATAATCCCACTACAGAAYAAAATGGTCAGACAAAATGTAAGGAACAAGGCGCTATTAATACAAATGCAAGAGCTGCAAACGGTGTGAAATCTTTTTTAGAAGCATAAAAAGGTAGAACTGCTGCCAGGCTACCCATATTATTTCMAATGCTGGGAGAGACAAAGCAGACAATGAGTCTTTTCTCAGATGATTGCTTTAAGAAGCAAATGGTCTTTGGAGGGTGCTTGTTTTTGTTTTATTTTTGTTTTTAAATCAAAATACAGGAAAAGGAATCCTCCTGTTTTCTACAAGATGTTCATGGAATAGCAATAGAGCATCCATTCCTTCRGACTAAAAAGTTGCTCTCCCTCTCCCCCTTTCTTCCCCACGAAGGCATCCAGTCTGTCTCATAACTGCAGCTTTTTAGCAAGCTGCTATGGGACCTTCTAATCTGTGATGGTCAAAAGGAGATGGAGGTATAGGAGATGTCTATTTATGGCATATAGCTGGTATTTTCATTCCTATTTGAATTTACCTCAAACCACTTCTACAAGGCTGAAGAAATGTAAAATAATATAAAGAAAACAGGCAACTGAACAGCTACAGACATATTTATCAAACATCACTTTATCTAATTTTCCAGCCTATAAAAACTGTAAACTTGTTCATTTAAGATCATAATAGTAATGACATATCTTTCAGTGATTCCCTCATTTTTAAGTTGTTCTCGAAATGTCTGAAAGTGCAACCTTATCTTCTTTAATAATGTAGTATTACATCTAGAAACACCTAGAGTTTCACATGATTCACGTACTCCATGGATTAAACTAAACTACTGGGAGACYTTGAGAAGGCAACAATGGACGAAGTATCATCATTTTACATAAAATATCGAAATCTGAATCTCTTTTAAATAATGTTAATAATATTACCTTTTMATATTTCAAAATCATCCTGCATAAAAGAGGTACTAATTGTAGGAAAGAGTAATATAGCATGGAAAGGAGAAGGAATACTTCAGATAAATAGACCTCATTATTAAGAGATCTCATTATTTTGGAGTAACCAAGCTCAGCTTGATTGGTTTTGGGAGTAGTACTAATGAAACTGTCAACCTACACTGGGAAAATATTCACATGAAAACGTTCAAAAGGGCTAATAAAAGATTAAGATGATGTTCACTCAAGAGTGTAAATCAGTCACAGATTTCTCTACATTGCAAAATTAACCCAAAAATTCAGTTCTCTAGATTTGATAATTTTGAATATACAAGCATGCAACATCAATCAAGTGCAAGTGTAGTTAAAAATCTAATCAAGAGATTAGAGACTAGGAAAGAAGCAAAAAGAATTAAAGATCAATAAAACATGAATCACTGGCACAAGTTTGTACTTGAAAAACAGCATTGTTAGTGTGATTTTTTATTTCAAATCCTATTACTAARAGCTACTAGGAGGTAATCTTTATATATCTCAAAGGATGCAGGATTGAGCATGTGCTGTGTTATTAGCTCCCCTTAAAGATGCTGCTACACTTGCTTTGATTTTCTTCTGAGTTAAAACCTGGACATTTCTGTGAGGTGACATTAAAATCAAAGAGTTGACAAGGAACCCTAAAATTTAAGGCTCAAGAGGTGCAGCTTGCCAATGGTCTTCTAATACCTCTCACTGGAAGCAYGCACACCTAAGTTAATGATGCGTTTATTTCATTACTACAAACCGGTAACTTCCTTACTGCAACTTCAATAAACCTGATGTTGCTCATCTATTAATCTGGGAACACCCTCTATACTAAAATGGCCTAGCAGGCAGCTCCATTAATAGATTTTGGCATTTACAAAGAAGGCCTCAGCAGCTGGATAGTTTCATATAGATTTCATGGCTGACAGGAATGCTTGTATACCTTTAAATTTAGTGCCGTGTTACAGATCATTGGAGCCTCTGAGCTATCCGTGGGGTAAACACGTTTGATGGCTGATCTGTGGCCTTTCTCTGGCGATCTGTCTCTGTCAGGGCTTAATGTAGACCGAGCTCTACTGCCAAGTCAAGTATGAGACATCACCCGACTCACTTCCCACGCACCTTGAGATCGCACGGTCGTAACCTACCCTCTCCTAGATAACTTGAATCTCTTCTTGGTTTTAGCTTCCACAAGTCTACTTATTTTAACCCACTCTGAAGCCATTTACCATAATTTTATCAAGATTTGTAACATTTATTAAGTTAATATCTTAAGCTGCCATTCCAGCAAAGAGTTATTATTGAAGAACTGCACCTTGTTCAAAATGTAAGGTTTTAGCCTTTATTATTACAGAGRGCATTTTGAAAATACCACAGAGATCTGAGGCAGCTGAAGGCAAATTAAAAATAATCATTTTTTATTTTGAGATCTCATTATTTTTCTGGCCTTGATTCATTATTTTTGATTGTCTGGGTTAACAATACTTGAACTTACCAATAATTCTGAGATAGTGCTGGACTCAATTCTTTCCAAATGTGTAAAAAAAGAAAAACCAAATAAATTGCTACTCTAAAAATCATTGGGTCCTTTGCAATATAAAATAATGACAGCATTGACACACCTCACTTGTTTCACAGCTCCATGCTGTATCGTATTACATGACAGCAGTGTGGACCGGGTCAGAAACTATCTTACAAAATGGCTGAACAAAAGATATTACTTACCACAATGTACCTGTTTTGATAAAACACAGAGGTCTCCGCTAAAAACATTTTTGGGTTTCTGACTATTTTCATTAAAAGCCACTGAGTAGTGTGAGCTTTCAAAATTTCTGGCTACTTAGCCAGACCCCTAAAAGACCCCTGGGTTAAGGACACGAGCATTTCCAAATTTCTCCTGGAGTGAAATCTCTGAATTTGAACAGCTCATTTTAAATGAAGTATTTCAGGGTCTGCAACAGTCCTTGGAGCACTCAACAGTCACTGCAAAAGCCTGTAGGAGATACATACAGCTAAAAAGAAATGTGGTGGCAATTTTGACCTAGACATATTGTAGGAAATGTAGAAGGATCAAATAGCATCTAGTTATTATCTCCATTTTTACCACTGTATTTTTATTGTTTTAAAGATCCACATATAAGATTAAAACATGGATATAAAGAGATCTTGGTCTTCCGCAGGTCCGGTGGCTGTAACTAACTTTTGAGATTACATGGTGATAAAATCAGTGACAAGACTGACCTACTTGGAAGCTATTCYTCTCATCAGATCCTCTGGCTGCTCGTAATGGGGGCTGCCAGCGTGGATAAGCACCTGACCATGCCTCGTCACTGTGCACAAAGTCGCAAAGCCCCTCCGGCTTCATTCTTTCTGAGTCACTTAACAAGGACGGAGCACTGCACCCAAAGAGAGAAGAAACTTTGGGGCTATAATAATCCATGCTCTTAATCAAGAGACAGATTTTCCCCAGTCCTTGCCCAGACACGCTAGGCCATAAACAAGCACATGAGGAATTTTGCTCTTTTTGAGTCCTCTGGACAAAGATAAGCTTTGGGGAAGGAAAAGACTTTTCCTTCTATCAGCTCCTGAGGTGCAGGTTCCCCTAGAAATGCCCTGGAAATGAGAACCGTGATTTCGCACACTCCAGACTGATGTTGGAGCATTGGCCAGCTGAAAAGGAGCATGCATGCTGTTATGCCTTTTGGGCAGAAACACTCAGAATTAATGCATACCAGCACAGATTGCTCTATGTGCAGTTTAGTTACGAAATGCTTTGAAGATGTACAACTAATCACCAGAAAAGTCAAGACCTTATCTCTTCCTCATTCCCTCAAAAAAATCAATACAAAAGTATTGTACACTGAGACTAATTCAGTCTCATTAAAAACTAGTGTAGATATCTGTGCTTTTCCCATTTAAAAAGCAGTTCCATATTAACTCAAGCATCAAAAATCATATTTGGATACACAGTGCTCTAAGCAGATACAACTTACAGTATATATGCTAGTTTTGCTATAATTTTCATACTACCAAGTCATCTCATCACCAATTGAGCAGAAGSGAGCCTATGACAAATTGCAAAGTTAAACATTGAAAAAAAAAAAAAAAAGACGGAGACAACAAATTTTTTTTTTGCTGGTAGTTAATGTTACAATTTTGTTGTAACTTTGTCTTCCTTCGACAGCTCACCTAAGAAATACGTAAGATAATTCCAACTGATTGGACAATTCTAACTGAAATCTTATACAATATTTGCAATATGCAYTATTTAGATATGGAAAATGAAGAATAAACAGTTGATATGTGATTTTTCCAAAGTCTTTTTGAAAATTTTCACCCCTATAGCTTCTGCAAAAAGACCTCTTTGATACTTCAGGAATTTTATATGAAGATCAGGMGCTCGCAAAAAAAAGCCATTTTTATGAGAGTTGCTTGATGTGGATGAAACTTTGTGATGCCAGAGTGAACATAATTATGGATTTTGTTTTATTTTATTTTTAATAGTTTATCTCCAATACCAAAAACATGTTTGTAGGAATACCATGTTTCCAGTTCCATWAATAATGAATTTTATCACCAGCAGTGGTTTCCTAGTCTTTGACAAAGAAATAGGTAAAATGTGATTTTTTATCAGCCCCACATAATAAATACACCCAAGAAAGAATGACACACAGAAACAGGCCAGCTGACAAAGAGCTATTTAAATGCACAAACATGCACATACATGTATACACAAACAAAGCATTTCAGAAAAAAATCCTGCAGCGCACATTATCCTCTCTGTTATCAACACCTATTATTATTTATTCACAGCTTTTCAAGATGGAGATGAATGGATTGCTCTTCTGACATCCATCCTTAGATGACTAAATTTACAGTAGCAAAGTAGTGATAAAAATATATCTTTGAGAAATGGCTTAGTTCTTAATTCATGATATATCATAATGAGAAATGAGATCCCTGTCTGAATGYTAAGTCTGACTACTTAGGAGTCAAACATCCACCTCTGTGTATACAAGTTATACCTTCATGACAAAATTCTAGTGGATCTTTTTTATTAACTTCACTGGGCTTTTCTGATCATTTTATTATAACACAGTAGCTACGGTACCATGTATAACTTTCAAAATTTGATAGCCAAGAGCTACCACTTGTTTACAAGTTTTCCAGTATGGTAATTTTCCATATAAAGGAAGATGTTGTCAGTCAGTGTGAACTACATGGGACCTCATTACTGAATACAGACATTCCAATTAATCTTAAATTCATGGAGTGCCAAGAGAGTAATTAGCAACAATAAATTGCTGTGATTTTTTTTTTAATAACAATTGCTTCTACAAATCTCATTAATGCTTCATAAGCCCTAAAATATCAAAGTGTATTATTTACTGGTATATTTTAAGGAGACTAGTTCCTTCTGTTTTTCACTGGTGAGAAACCTAATTTACAAAGTCATTTTAGCAAACTCCTCTATGGAAGCYTGAAGAAAACATGTGAATTTCACAAAATAAAGTACTCAAAATTTATTAAGGGCCAGAATTAAAATCATCCATGTGATCTTAACTTGGGTCCTTTGTGCATTTACTGTTTGATAGAGGTTTTAGATTCATGAACACAGTGTTGTTGAAGTTGTTTTTTTATTTTTTTCTTTTAGAATTACTGGTAATTATAGTAACTATTTGCTTAATTATTAACTATTTCTTTTTACTTCTGTTATTCAATGCATAATCCTTAAATCTTTATTGCAAATGATCTGCTTAACGTACCGGTGATTGCTCGGGATGGAACAGTCTCTAAATTTGACTCCACACCTCCTTGTGGGGTGAAGAGGCATTATTGTCCCCATTTTGCAGAAGCAAAGGCWGCTCAGGAAGTCTAAGACAAACACTGTGTAGAGTAACTGGAGCATTTTCTGCTTTTGAAAAATATCAACAGAACAAGGATGTCCAGGGAATGGGACAGCACTGCTTTAATGACCACTGGGAACTGACTCATGCGGAAGCTACAGCCAAACCTAGATACGTTTGGGGGGATATTCTTACTGAGGCTTGTTTCTGCCGAAGTGTAATCRTTAGGATAAAGGCTTATGGACCAGCTGTTTCACGCCATTTTGAGGGAAAGACACAAGCAGTTTACCATGGTCYGACTAACAAGTGGCTCTTGACATCCAGCTACGAAGATGGCTTTGCTAAGCTGGCATCTCAATTTGTGAGAAGCAGGAAGGTCTGATGGCACATTCTTACCCCCTCCTCCCTTTTGTTTAGTGAAAAAATTTTAGTCATTGGGCCCAAGAAAAGTTTTTGTTTAATGACTGTTGGCTCCAGGCAATAGACACTTGTACATTATCCTGCATCATTTCCGCCTGCTCAGTCACAACTGAAAGTGTAGCAGCTGGGCTGTTACAATTTTGTGAGAACTGGCCTAATGAGATACTGAAGAACACATTTCATTCTCAATTGCTGAGACAAACCAACCTGCAAACCAAGAAATTGATTTGAAGCTTTAATCAAAAGAAATGAAAAAAAAAGGTTTCACATAGATATRTCTGTACCACTGGGAGATGATTTTCCTATAATTTCATATTGCTGTAAGAGAAATCTTGCAGGCCTCAGCTAGCTTGCTTTCTTTTTCTTTTTCCCAGGAGCATTTTTAGCCTAGCAAGAGAAAGCTTAAAACCACAGATGGATCCATTCCCCCATGATACAGAAAAAATTGCACAACAGAATCTCTAGGAAGTYCAGCTGGTAAAAACAGATCTGCAGAAGGCAACAACTTAAACTTGGTAGTTAATACTGTTCTCTAGCTACAAAATTATTGAAAAGGCAGGGATAATATGAAGCCCCACAGAAACACAGYTTATAAAGTTTATAAGCCATACTACAAGAAGAGAAATCCTAATATCAGATTAGTCACARGATCATAGGATAATTCAGATTTGAAGGGTCCTTATGGGGTTTGTAGTCCAACCTTTTGCTCCAGCCAGGATTAGTTATGAGATCAGACCAGCTTSCTCAGGGTTTTTTTCATCCAAGTCTGGAAAAACTTGGTCAAAAGTCTGGAATAATCTCATAGTCTTCTACTATTTCTTGTTCAAACTGAGACTCCATATAGATCATTTGACAGAAAATCATTACCTCCATCATAGGAATAAATATCATATATGTTAGATGCCTGCCATGTCCTCACAGTATCTAGAAAAGATGGTAGACAGGAGGGAGAAAAGGAAGAACAATATTCAGAGCCCATTCCACTATGTCAGTTCCTCTTTCTTCAACCCTCAAGGCAAAAAGTTTTTATACAGATCTAGGCTGCCACAGTATTTAGTTTGGTCACTTACAATAGAAAAGGTTCCAGAAACCAAGACATTCACAGAAACTATTCTGTGGGAATTAAAGATTATAATGTTTATAATGACTTTGATTTCTCTAACATAAAGCTATCCCCAGGAAGTCAGATTTCAACCAGAGCTGGTGAGTAAGCCTAGTATTGTAGAATATAGATTGCACTCATCCTCTTTAGTATATCTGTGCAGCTAAGAGATTAATGGAAAAATGACAGATCATGATAACAAAAATTCATCAGTAATCCACTAATGCCTAATAGCACATTTACGTCTGTGTTGATTTCAGCAACACAGCTCAACAGGAAACTGATATTCATGAAAATGGAGCTGAGCTTTAGGACTACTTAATAACTCAATTTCAAGGCAGAGTTGTTGAACACAGAGAAATGTTTCTTAGAGCTAATGCATCTATTTAGCAAAAGCGGAAGGACTTGGACTATATGCCTATTTTCGGGTAGGTGCTCCAAAATAAGCTAGATGGTAGCATACTAGCTACWTTTGTTTAACTATTGGTGTGGATATTGGCATGTAGTTAAGTAAGCTGAACTAATTGACAGATTTTATGTGCCTAGGATTTCCATGGTAGGTGTAAAGATGCTGTAGCTGCTTCATGGGGAGTTTGAAAGCTCACYTTCTAGAGCTGTGATCATTTACAGAGAGAACCTGACCTAAAGTGTGCTCTTGGCACCACCGTRTGAACCACTGCCATGGGGTCAGAAACACTTTATCTATACATGTTCACAAGTGTAAATTTATATGATATGCAAACAAGCCTGTGTTGACCTTGAACGTATAGCAAAGGGAATTCAAGACTTGAAACTTTGGGACCACAGTACTATTAGCTTATGATTAATGAGAAACCACTAATTGGCTATCCTTCTTCCGTATTTCTAGTGGATGGCATTTGTTTCCTCTTGCCAGTGTGTTTCTTAAGATATGGTAAGCACACTACCATGTGTACTGGCCATTCTTTTCCAAACTGAAGTAAAAAATAAACATTTCCTACAAGTTTGTAAGATCTCTGTTTAATTAAACACTGTTGACATCTCCACCTTACACTTGCTTTTCTACAGATTTTAACTGATAAGTATAGGCATTTATGAGTTCTTCACATCTAGAGCCTAAGGAAAATATAGCTCCTGACTCTTCGCTACTTAAGACAAATGATCCATGTAGTTATCACAGTGTTACTGCAACAACCCTCACCTTCTTTTAAAAATATAATAGCATAATGATGTGAATATTTGATAAAACTCATATTAACTGTAAGGGAAAGCTATGTTTCACAGGAGCTGTCAAAGTATGAAAGATTGTCTTGTTCTCACAAGGAGGCACCTGAGGCCTAGTCATATCTGTTTATTCAAAAGACAAGACTATGCGGCACCAACTTCATTACTCTTCTTTCTCATATCTAGTGCACTTTCCTCTTTTGTAATTCATTATTCCATATGGATATTCAGGAGCAATGTGGAAAATCTTTCTGCCTTCCCTTTTGTCTTACAAATGAGGTACTAAATGCAATTAGCATCCTTATCTATTTTTTTAGTGTTGCAGTTGTGAAGGGATATAATATAGCTAGTGAAGAAGAAAAAAATTGTTGAACTGAGCTTGAGAAAGGAGCCCGCAAGGCATTTGACTGGTGGCAATCTATAACAAGAATGAAAGATGTGATCTCCTACARTCTGCTCCTCCCTCTCCCATTCATGAGAGCGGAAAGATCGTGCCCTCACTCTCTGCTCTCTCASAGACAGATCTTACTGACGGAATAACACACAAGACCATCTTCCTCTGACATGCAGTGCAGGTATGCYGCAACACAATCCACTGCTGCCAGACCGCTAAATGGCTGCTCAATGTCTAGGGTGCTTGACATCCAATATATCCTTTTCAAAGCACACTAAAGCAAGCAGTCCATTGCAGCAGCAATCCTTTTCTTCAGAAATCCTGCAAATGTATCCGCTTCTAGGAAGAGTGCAGCTTCCTTTGAAAGTTGCTACATGCATTTGTGTGTGCTAAAGCCCAGAATATTTTTTTGTGAGTGGGTATAAATCCTCTGAAGTAAGAAAACAGCAATGGTTTGTATTTAACTGCTGCCTTTCTAATTAGTACTTTCAGATTCTTTGCAGATATTAATTGTTGCTAAAATATAACCCAGCAAGTAACACCTGCATTAGGATTATTTCAGCAATCTTTTGGGAAGGAATACAGCATTTTTATTTAATGCTGGTAAAAAGCAYGTCATCACATTGAAGCATAGTGGTGGATGCAGATTTAGGAACCAGAATGCTCTACTTTTACACCAACTAACTGTGCCAGAATATCTTTAGTAACTACAAATGGCCAAATCTAGATTTTTAAAAGATGGCAGCTTTAGCAGTACTGTGCCTTCTGGCATCGTGCCTAACTGGTTCAGACATGATTTACAGGAAAAGAGCAGCATATTTTTTCCCAGATAATCCATTTTCTATTTATGTGTGCCTGTTGTACATATCACAACAAGAGAATGGTTTGATTACAGCTGCAAACAGTGCCTAATTTGGAAACAAGCAAGTACCTTCCCCTTTCTAAACGATATTCTTACGTCTCAGTTCTGTATATAGCATCTCCCTATCAGAGAGAATCACCTACAAATTTAAGCTTATGTTTGTGTCCAAATGTACTGGGACATTGTTCAGAGAAAATATAAGTTAGATTACAAGACACTATTAAGTTTCCATCAATAATAGCTGTTTAATTGCAACATCCATTAGAAGCCTATATAAACAGCTTAAATATCGAAACTCTGATGACTTTTATTAACTTTTTATAGAAAGTGTGGAGTCAAGTATTTAAGAGAGACCCTCATTGCCAGTTTTTATTTAGGGAAAATAAATTCAAAAAACTCTTGAAAACAATTCTTCACCTTTTTTCATTTTGAGCAGCAAAATTAATCTTAAAATACGAATATGCTAAAAAGTCAGAGAAGACAATTTTGGTATGAAAATGGATACAATAGATTAAAATGAATTTCAAGTACTTTTGAGAAAGAAACTACTTCTTTATTCTTCTTAGCACAAGAGGGAGTCTGGGCTCCAAAACAGAGACTCCAAAGTGCTACATTAATATAAATGAATAACATTATCTTTCTGGAAAATTAAAGCTGCAGAACAGGCTAGGGGATGYTGCCGCAGGGCCACTATGCAGGATCATATTCAGGACCACATGCCTAAGCAAAGGTCTCTCAYAGGGCATGACAGAGAAGAAAATGCTCTTTGTTGTCAAAAAGCGCTATGGTTTTAAGAATCATTTTAAAAGGTTTATTACTATTATTTGATGTTGCTTTGAAGCTTTTTTAATATTTTTTTTGTATTGACATAATTGTTTCCTTATCTGTTTAGGATCAGATAGTTATTTCACTAATTTTCAGGTATTTCTTCTCATGTTTTGCCTTGCTGGAGACACTTCTCACGCCTTAGTCAATGCTATCTATGTACTAGCTGTTTCCAAAGYGAACCAGTCTCTCCCACATCATGGCTAAATGCTCTAACCCCTGGTCACTGGGAAAACGCAGACAGTACCATCACCGTTTTCACTCAGTTAATCTAGTACAGAAGAAAAAGAAACTCCAAAACAAAGCACTGAAATTATTTGGGGTATTTGGGTACTCTTGCTACTTGATGGTTTTCTTGAGATGAAATGTACGTTAAGGGGAAAACACGAGGCCTGAGGATTCCCTACAACACTTCTGCATCCCTCTAGAGTGCAAAACATACTCCTCCTGAYGCTAGGCTGCTCTTATCTGACTGACATCAGAGTGTGCACAACGCACACCCCACCCTTGCTAACGCACTTCAGACCTTTCCTGATGAGAGGACTGCCTTTATTAACTGTGAAGTGGCACCATACAGTAGAAAACGTTGCTAAAAACCTTATCACATCTTATTCTGGCATCAAACCCCTCACCACACCTAACAAGGAGTTTTAACRCAACGCTGCTATATTAGTGTTTTGGCAGTATGTGTGTATGGATGGACGACAGGTTGCACATACATTTTTAAAGACTTTTTTTTCTATTATCAGCATTGGGAATGGTGCCAGTTAGTGCATTTGAAAAAGGGCATTTTAAAATGCAGTTTGTGAGGTCTTGACCAATGGTAAAAATAATGATTTCCTAATGACTGGGCTCTGTTCCAGCAACAGTGATTCTCTACACCTAGTTCTACCTCTATAAGCTGAAGTTGGTCAACAGAACTTAAATAAATAGATTGTTTAATACTTCAACATTATCTAGCACTTCGGGTAAAAATAYGCTGAAGTTGAGAAACCTAAAACTAGATCAAACTACAGAATTGCTCAGATGTCCTGCTGTCAAAATTACTTTTCTCAAATTGTATTGCTAGAATTATTTTTTATCTCTGTTCAGTGCTTTGGGGAATGAAAAATACCTACTGTTGCTGACATCTTAGGCTTAATTTATACAATGAAACACAGTCAGCCCMCCAGCAACTCAGGGCTTCATGCTTGGAATGGAAAAGAAAGGATTCTCACATGCCATCATGATATTAAGGGAACTATAATTTACCTCTTCCTTACTYATATTCCTTTCAGCACAGTACAGATCATAACTCCATGGTGGTTCAGCAGGAATGAAGAACATGGTTCACTGTGGGAAACGTAGTCAGATCACAAATCTCTGGATCAGAAAAGAGAATTAGAGATATGAGGCTGAACTATAACTGCTGTGAAATGCTGCAGCAGCATTTCTGAGTCAAAACAATTTGATTTCAGGTAAAAAATGCTATTTTTGATTGGAAAATGTTTAGTCTCCTTATATTTTTCATGAAAAATTTAAATATTCTCTGAATAATATTCTGACTAGCTATGTATATCTGCAGAGCTTACTTCTGAACAGCATAGAAAGGCACCTATGATAACAAATACTGCAATTTAAAAATGCTGTATAAGCTACCTACACTGGACCACTGAACTGCTACAAAATACTGCCTCAAAACAATGTGAAACAATCATTTTGATGAAAAAAATGGTGAAATATAGGGAAAAACTATTCTCATTTTCTACATTTATCTTTTTTTTTAAATGAGGTCAGAGATAGAGCTGTAACCTAGAATGTGCTGGATGAATCACAACATCACTTTGAGCTGTAGCTCAAAACATCAGTCCCAATCATATCTGACCATAGGCAACAGTAATGACACGTAATGTGCTGTAGGCACCATCATATTTTTCTTTCTCTGAAAGTCTAAGTTTCATTTTTATGTTTTTAATTTCTTATGCCTGCAAGCAAAACTAGAAAGTCTTTTAGGCAGTACACTGCCTATGAACATCAGGATAGAGAACAGTATATTTAATATTTCCTCAACACACACTAGAAGATCACTTATGCTATGTTTTAACTTGCCAATTGCACTTGTTCACTTGTTTTTAATTTTTCACACTCAAAATGATGAACCATAACTTTCCCTATTTTTGGTGTGAAAGAAGGCTGAAAATTAGGGAAAAGAAGAAAGGTTAAGTACTTAGTGCCATTCAAGAAAAGATATTGCCACTATTTAAAAATTCTAACTCCATATGGAAAAGTGTTAAATAAATTTCATTTTTCCTAATTCTTATGGTTACCTTTGAATATAGGAATGTTTTACTTTACAGTAATGAACACTACAGCAGTSTGTAAAACTATATAGAGACATGGAGCTACTGGAGAGAGTCCAGCGTAGCGCTACGAGGATGATCAGARGGCTGGAGCACCTGCCCTATGAGGAACGGCTGCGAGAGCTGGGCCTCTTCAGCCTGSGGAAGAGAAGACTGAGGGGGGATCTGATCAATGTGTACAAGTACCTGAAGGGAGGGTGTCAAGGGGACGGGGACAAACTTTTTCAGTTGCCCCGTGTGACAGGACAAGAGGCAATGGGCAGAAATTGAAGCACAGGAAGTTCTGCCTGACTGTGAGGGAGAATTTCTTCCCTGTGAGAGTGACGGAGCACTGGACCAGGTTGCCCAGAGAGGYGGTGCAGTCTCCTTCTCTGGAGATCTTCAAGGCCTGCTTGGATGCAACCCTGTCTACCATGCTCTAGGTGACCCTGCTGAGCAGGGAGGTTGGAGTAGATGATCTCCAGAGGTCCCTTCCAACCTTACCAATTCTGTGATTCTATGATAATAACTCCCAATCTGCTAAAACCATGTCAGATCCATATACAGACCCTCTGTGTAGCTAAATATAAAACCAAGAAGGACATGCAGCCATTACAGCTGCTTTTCYCATGCTGTGACCAATTGCACATTGGAAAAAAGAAGGATTCAGTTGTTTAAGGTGTTGCTCTGTTGGCTCTTCTCTGAAAATAGAAATTCTCAGTATAAGAACAGTTCAAAACCATCCTTACTCTCCTCTATGCTAGATGAGATGGTGTCCTGACTTTTTATAAAGCAGCAGTCCTAGGGAAGAGTCTCTGCATAAGAAAGRCAGCTACAATGCTGATAGGTAGACAGAGAGAGAGAGAAAAAAAAAGTAAGATAGATAAAGGGCTTTCTTAAGTTTATACAGAATGTTTAGTGTCACAAGAAGTCTATCATGTTCTCCAGTAAATCTTGAATTTACAACTGCAAATGTTTATGTAGTATGTGGATCACAAAATCCAATGTGATATTGCAAAATAAAACAATGCTATGAATCATATAATCATATGATCTGTAATAAATGGTAGGTGGGTCTTCGATAGAGATTAGTTTAGTTATGGATTAGTTATGAAAGAGATTGTATCACAGGACTATTAGTTATGCAAAGGGCAGCACATAGTGATTAAGCAAGTTTCTTCCATTTTTCTTAATTCTGCCCCATTTTACCTTGTCAGCTCAGAAAATGGAACTACCTTAACAGGACGCAGACCTAGACATTAATTCCTCCTGGACTCTTCTGTTTTGAAATATTTGCTTCACTCGGTTGGTCTGGGAAATACAAACTCATGGGGTGTGGGCCACAAGCGATTGATTTGCTGGATTTTTCCAACAGCCCTGTTATATTATAGTCAATTTTAAAAGAGAAAGAACATCTTCAGAAATCTCTGAGGAAAAAAATAGTGAAGCAAAGGCAGGAACTGTGATATCTGCCAAGATTTATTAAAAATGGCAAGAGAAATGCACTGAGATGAAATTTTCAATTAGCAAAGTTAYTTCAGCAGCCAAGTATAAGATGTTATTAAAACTTTCTGATTTTTACTATTTGATTTCAACACATGGAAAAAGTTATGTAAAACACAGAGTAGAGAAGTAGGTATCATTGTAGTGAAAACTACTGAGCAATTTATACTAAACAATTTTAAAGCAATTTAAATCTCAGGTTTGTGAGAGCTGATACTTTCAGTCTTTCTYCTTATTCACTTACAAAGTTTTTTGGAAAAGATGAACAAAGCACATCAACCTATTCTTTMGTTGTTAAAGAAAAGAATAAGTAGCTTATTTCATGGATCTAGCTGACATATGTAAGATTTACCTTTTGGGATGTGCTGCAATAAATTATTCACAAAATGCATGGAAGAATTTTCTAACAGATTCCTTTGTCTAATTYCCTTTGAAGATGTTCAGGTTCCAACATTATTTTCTACCTCTTTTGATTAACATAAAACAAYATAGTATCTTGGATATTTCCTAATTGAGTAAAAAAGTATTTCCTTTCCTAAAGGAAGATCATAATAGAACACAAAGGAAAAAACTGGGACAAGGTAAGTGTTCATTTTAAAGATGCTTGTGTGTGTATATGAACACATCTGCTTACTGCAGCTCCCTACTGCATCTTCCAGGAGAGATCTGAAATGAGCAATTATATTTCATGATATGAAAACACGTCGTATCTGCTGATGTTAATAGTAAGGAGGGACCACTTACCTTCCTAACAAGCCCATGCCCGTTTTCTGACTTTTGCACTTCTTTCTCATCTATTCAATGTAAGTATATTTCACTCTGATAACAATGTGCTATAATAAATCAATACTTATTTGAGCGACCCAAATGACAAACAGTAGGTTATGAAAGATTATGTGGGGAGACCTGTGAACTGCAAGGACATAGTGAGTGTTAGTACAGATGGGCTTTCATTATTGATTTCTACTGATAATTACTTCATGATTTAACATAAAGTTATTGCATATTATTTACCTTTTAATATGAAGTTGCAATTCATCAGAAATAAAAAATATATACTCTCTTGAAATTGCAAGTAAAAATCAGATCAGAAAATGAATTTACACCAAAGTGAACATCATCAGCCTGAAGCATCTCAGCAAGAAGTCTAACTACGTATTTATTTCTTCTGTACCCTTGTCRTCTCAATTTTATGATTAACCTAAARTTTTCCTTACTTTTTAAAATAAAGAATATGTCTATTCTGTTGTTCTGGAAAATATCTGTACAATCATTAGAGAAAACTGACTGTACCAAGGAAAGTTACATCAAAATATTGTGACAGAATATTTTGCATCAAATAAAATGTTGTTATATATTCCAAGTAAAGAAAACATTTTACCATGCATAATATTAAAAAAGAGTAATGTAACTGTAAGAAGCAGTAAAGATGGCCAAAGAGAAACTGAGATTTTAAAATCAGTGTTTTTCTCTTAAACCTAATGCTAAAATAGCTCCCAAACTGAAAATGTGTTTATTCCTCACATCAGCATAATTATTTCAATTATGGACAACTTTGCAAAGGAAAACAGACATAACTTTAACAAAACTGTGGTTAACTGCACTGTAAAAAAAAAAAAAAAAAGAATATATCAAAACCTTACTGCTGCTGAAGACTAGTCTAATTAACAGGCCAATTCCATTACCACAAGTTTTCAAGCCTGTTATATTAATTAAGAAATAAGCGGAGGCAAATGGCCTGCAAAGAGATTTAGCTGTCTTCTGGCCTACAAATGAGCACTCACAATCTGGGTAATCGATACCAAGAAACTAGCTGGAATTAACGCCCAACCTCCCAGCATTCAGAGCCAGCCCTACATTTTCCCTTAATTTACCTGACCTTTCAGTTGTTGATGTATCTTGCGGTTCTCAAATGACTAACTGGCACCTTTCATTACTTTAATCATTGACCAAAAAAAAGTATGGAAATGTCGGCCTTTCTAATACCGCTGTTTCATATATTACTGGGACTATTAACATCCTCCCTCATTATGGAAAGGTGTARCTTGACGTGAACAAGCTTTATGAGTTCTGAGATACAAATGGAGAAAATTAAAATGATATTTTTCAACCTCTTCCAGCCACAGCAGCAGTAGAGCTACTGCTCAGTACGCCCTAGAAAAGACTCCACATGTTTTATATACCACTTCCTAATACAACGGATACATATAGCCGGGCTGAATGGCAATTAATGTTAAAAATAAATTTCAAATTACGATGTGTGGATTATGACAGTAAAAGTTATTAAAGCTTTTAGTAAAGAAAATAATCACATATTAGATATTAGGAGCTGGCATACTGAAGCTATTTCCCCATCAAGAGGAGGGAGTTGAGAAGTACTTTGAGATAATCACAGATATAAAAGCAAAAACAACAACAAAAATCCCAACCGCTTCCTTTATTCCTCTCTGAACGGCACAGAAGYGATAAAACTCTCCAAACCAGACCTCTGTATGGGGACTGCTCGTACACTGAACTCCCTGTGGAGTTCACTACCTCACWCCACCACCTTGGTGCGTTACGACATAGCCATTAAATTCACCACAAACTACTCTAGTTATTTTCTTAAAGATCTACTGGTAATCKCCAACAAATTAGATTAAGAATATTGCTTGTATCTTTTTCATCAGTTTTACGTCTTCACTGTTCATCARAAAACCTTTTCCCTCAGTGAATTGAACCTAGATTCACGGCTCTCAGATTCATGATAGGTAGACATCAAAGAAGCTTACATTTTCCAACATAAAAAAATGATGAAAAAAAGAACAGAACAGAACAAGACACACAAGGATTTTACGGGAAGATGTTGCGTGACATTCTCAAACACTAATCCACAGATAGCAACAAGTATTTTTCTGCTAARCTGAATTTGCCATAAAGTCCCTTATTTCATTACTGCTCTTTTTTGTGGAAAAAAAAATGGAAAAAAACAAAGATGAAGCAACTCCAAAGAGGCAGAGATTGACAGTAACATTATTTTTATTATTCTATGATTTTTTAAACATTATTATTGTTATAATACATTTTAAAATGGTACTGAAACTAACAGCAACGTGAGGCTTCTTTGCAGGATTATTTTTTATTACAGAACACTCTGGGGCTTGGAGAGCTGAGTATTTTAAAAGCTGGTTACATGTAAATTAGAAGTTAACAGTATCTTCCTCAGAGCAAAACCAGATACAGCTCATGCATAGTTTGAGTATTATGAAAGAATCATCATCTGTATTGTTAAGATATATTTCACAACAATGCTAGAATCAAGGGTATTTTAAAATCAAGCATTTTAAACCAACAGGTTTTAATTGACTGTTCGGATAAACCAAATATTTATACTTGAGTCAGGGCAATATGTATGGCAGTAATTTAAGAATGTTTCCTGCTCTCTGTTCTTTTGTGGTATTATTTGGTACTTTCACATATCTATTTCAAGGCCTTTTGTTTGTTCGCTGTCAGGTGGCCAAGAACAACATCAGGTGTAAGAACAGGGGGAGACAAGCAGCAAACAGCCCGGGGATGGTTATCTAGTTGGAGGGCATCACAGAGAGAAAGAACGTAAATGAGAATGCACATGGAAACAAAGTATTTAATATTAATTTTAAAAATAATTCGGAAAATGAATTTGGCCGCATACTTCATTCAGATATAACCCTGGAAATAGAGCTAGTTTATAACAGTGCAAAAGAACTAGAAACTTGCATTTAGCTATTTTTCGTAAAGATTTTTTTTCAAAAGAAGAGACTATTAGAGAAGGCACTGTATTTCTTCCACAGATTTCAAAGTAATGCTCCTGTTATCAGGTCAGATCATATGAGCTTGTGAATAACATGCAGCCTRTATCTTTTGTGCTTGAGCTCTGGCTGGCAAAATAATTGCTATTGCTGACCCAATTTAGAGCTGACTTTTGCACTTTTGGAGAATCAAAAGCTGAGAAAAGATTTCACAGGCCACTTGAACTAGCTTGTGTGCTATTTATCTTACTTATTAAATATCTCACAGAAGTACTAGACTAATGGGCTAGACTAGACTAATCAATCTGTATTCACTGACCACTTCAGTTTTTAACTTCTGTGATGAAGTTCCACCTTTCTGTTCTTGTCCATGGAAGTTGAAAGGGGAAAGAAAACTCATAATTTATTAAAGAACTGTCACAACTTTCCTTTTTGAGAAAAAAATGTGTGAGGGTTGGGATTAAAATAAAGCATCAAAGATAAAAGCAAAGAGTAATTTGGAGAAGGATGATTTCAAACATAAGGAAGAAAAATTGATTCTAGGAAGGCTTAAGGGTAGAGTTTACTTTTGTCTTGCTTATTTCAGGGCTTACGCACAAAACAGCACTGCCGGATTCCCTAGGAGACTGCATAACTTGTATTAGCACTCAGCTGGGTGGCTTGATGCGCTTACGTTCCAGGCATGAGATCTCGTAGCAGCAGCACTAGATATATCATTAGCATCACGACCGATACCACTTCACATTGCTGCAACATTTTGTGGAGGCAGATAAACTAATGTTTCATCAAAGGAAAGAAATCTTTTTGGACAATAAATTCACCTTACAGGAACTACAAGGGGAGCTTTTAATAAAGAGAGTTTGCAAAAGGAACGTTTGTGTGKGCGTGCATGTCTATATTTACTTGTTTGGAAGATCCTTGCAATTCTTTATCATTTGGCTCCAATATTTGGACACACGGATTGTATTACAAACCAAAAATGCCTAGTAAAATGTCACAGCAAGATGTTTTCCTATAAGGTTTCATCTTTTAAATGAATCAGAGACTAGGGACTTTTTACTAGTAGGAAAGTAACCAAATTATCATTTGGCCAGGGACAATTAGATCCCAAAGGAAATGTTAACCGATGTTATTTTTTAAGTACCCTGAGTAGTTCAGTATTATTCACTAATAATCCAACTCCTTTTTTAAGCTAGACTGAAGGATTTTTCCTGAAGGATAATTCAACTTATTCTATTGTTTTCTCTTTTTAAYCAATACTCTTAAGAACCTATTTGTAATGAAATATGCCAATATCTGCTACTCCTAGCACAACCTTACAAGCTTAGTGCATTCTTCTTGAGCAGAAGTTCAAATGTAAGAGGAAGGAGAACYGATTTCTTCCTTGACACTTGCTGGTTTGCCTCTCTGTCTGTCTGTCTGTCTCTTTTCTTTTACTTGTATTTTTTTCTCATCAAGCACTTCCTGAAAGCAGAATTTTCCAAAGGCAACTCTGCCTGGTATGACTGAACAGATATCCCCGGCTAGCACCTAACCCACATGTTCAGTACTGTGAACACATAGCATTTAATTCACTGTTTAATACTGTGACTGTATCCAATCACTCCATATAAACAAGCTTAGATCTGTTGTCAGACGCTAAGGTTTGCTAGTTGAGATGTAYACTGGCTGAAACTTTTCTCTAATTTGGCTATTATAAGAGTGACAATGGCTGAAAGTTCACCAACTCCCAGAAGACTGAGCTGCCACCAGCCCCCTGCAATTGTAGCTTGCCCGTTCTACCATTACCACTATTATTTATTACTTATCTACCATTGTTACTTTATTCCAGTCTCTGCTGGGGCTGCCACACATCTTCGTCACTTCTTGTTCCCGACTGCTCTACCACAAGTGCTCTTCAGCTGCCAGCATCCCTGGCTTACACAGATGAACATGACTGCTTCCAGCCTTCCAGAGACAACCTTCTCTTCTTGTAATTCAGACCCTGGTGGCCTGCGTCCTTTGCTTTGTCTTCTTTTATATATTTTACTGTCTCAGACTCTTTTCCCAAAAGCTTCTTCATTAAATGTCAAGCTTTTAAGTGCATCTCCTCACAGTGGCCTTTTTAAAATATTCTCTGGTGTTTATGGTCACTTTATACTTCAACAGTTTCCTTTCCTTGAATAATACTAGTCAAACAATTTTACAGATGAGCAGCGCTATGAACCATTCCTCTTCATATCTATCTGCTAAGAATCTGGTGTACTAACAGGATAACGGGGAAGCAGATTGCTTCCTGCCAATACTTTATTTTCTGATTTTACTCACTTTGCATATATGTACAATACGCCACGCAATGTAATTTTAGCAAACATCTTTCTCCCTTCTCAGAGAGTTATTGAAAGCAGAGTTCTAAGCTTTTAAGCAAAATCTTTTATGCAAAATCTAGTGATGTTTTATCTCTGATATTTTCTCATAACAAACAAGGAAGTTTCAGATTAAAACTTTCAGTGAAATATTTGCGAAAGAATTGTAGTAACTGTGGAGCTTACCTTGCAAGATGGGCTGTTAGCAAAAGAAAACTTAAAGTTCTCTGTATTTTGTTGGCTCCTGGATCTTTCCCTAACTACCATGACTTATTTATATCAAAGATATACCCAGACCACTAGCCTTCAGAACTGCACAGTTTTTGAATGAGTGACTACAAGAAAGTATTTTGCAACTATTTGAAAAGACAAGGAATCTGAGCAGGAGTTATTGCACGTCAAAAATAAGTTCTGGAGAACACAAGATTTCTGAGTAATTGCAAGTGTGAATGCATTCTCATTTCTGAAGGTCACTAGAGAAAGACAGAGAAGGTGATTGCTATTGTCACTTATACTGAAACATCTCCCATGCTGTCAAAAAGAAGGTAGTTAAGACAGTGATGTAACATATTCCTTAGGGATATATATCTACATTCTATGGAAATACAGTGGGAACTGAGCTAGGTATAACGACTTCCAGTTTAGCTGATACTTTAAAAAATGTAAATTAAGACATTAACATTACCCCCTTCATCTCACCATGATATTCTGGAACTCAACAGATCACCTTCAGGAACAACTCAGATAAATACCAGTTACAGAGACTAGATGAAATGATGAAACCAATGCATATTGCTATACTGCCAGCCATCTGTAGCATTTATAGTCAAAATTTCTGACATACCCCAGGAGAAAGAAGGTATTTCAGAAACGTATTACTATGTTTATGAGATGTAAAATGTCAGCACAGCACCATATAACACCGCAGAACATGAATGTCTAAAAAGATCATGTATAATTTCCCCTGAAAATGCTAATTTGCATGCATACATACTTCAGTTGCAGTCGGAGGTCTACGTGCCGTTCTCTACCCAAGCAGAAATATAGCTTAGACTCAATTGTAAGGAGTCCTTCACTAAACTTTACAACCTCCTCCTAAACTCTGGCTGTCAGTTAACAGCTCTTCAGAATGACAGTTTAAATCAAGAAAATGTCACATGTGTGTAGTAACAGGTCTAATCTTTTCTGTAAATTGCTGCTGTGATTTTCAGAAACACAGTAAATTGCTGGCGATTTACAATGAGTCTCACTGCAAGGATAACTTGACTTTTGCACATTTAACAAAGCAATCTTAAATTATTCATGCATATCATTCAATGTTTTGGCAATTCTGAGAGTCATTGATTTCAGGAACCTGTAGTCTGCTTTTTTACTAGATAAATATAAATCTTTTACTTGACTTTCACTTCTCAAATGTAAGATTGAAAGTATATCCAGTTACCAAAGATCTGTAATACATTTTAGGACACTCTCATCAATTGTTAAGAGGCCAATTTTATCAAAACCCAGCAACTACAAGCTATGTTTTAGGCTGTCTTTGTATAGTATTTTAGGTACAATACCTCAGGGCTACTCGTCTYTACAACAGAAGAGATATGATTCTGGTGTTCCAGAATGCTACAGCACTTGCGTCCCATCTAAAAACACAGTGAAGTTGAGGGAAAAAAAATATGGTGTCTTTTATGAGTCAAATACCTAAACAACAGCCATCTGGAAAGCAAAGGATGAAAGAAATACATAAAAGACAGCTACATACCTTAAGGTCAAAAAGAAGAATGGCACAAGTTGGTGGACAGTGTTTTATACAAAAAAGGCTATGGCAGCAAAGCTCCTTTTACTCTAGTAGCTGAATGAGGTGGAACTGCAGGGTCTCTCCCTCACCGATGGACATTGACGGGTAGGTCAATTTGTAGCACGATTTCACAGAGCAATTCTTTCTTTCTTTCCCAGCATTGCCACTGAGTTTGAGCCTTCAAGGGAGAAATTCCATCTCAGCTTTTGAAAGCCCTAGACGACCCTTTGACTACAACCCTAAAAATGCATCCTAGGTGTTAAATTAGCTTTACGTTATGACCTTTAAAATGATACATTTTTCCCTTCTCAGAAAAGGAAATATCSTTTGTTGGACTAGACCAAAGAGGTTGCTGAAGCTTCTGCCTGAGTGGCAAAGGAACAAAGCTGATCAAGGCACATTTTTTTCATAAGTTTCAGGGTCCTTCTATACCCCTTTACACGATCAAAGTCACTGAGCAGTAGCTTTGCAGAACTCCATCTCTCCTTTAAGGTTAATTTATTCTGCACACAAGTCTTTGTTTTCTTTAAAGGAATACCTGAGCCAACAAGGTTAAAATTTTATCTAATCTGTATGATTTTAGCTTCAATATCTTTTGCTGTAGTTATACCAGTTTATGCCAGCTCAACAGAAAGCAAAGAACTTTAAAATTTTTAAAAAATTTCACAAAATGAAATTTTCACAAAATGACATTCTATATTTCCTCCTAAAATAGGTATTTTTCCATATGTACGGAACAGAAAGTGCGGCAGCTATTGAAATATTATGTTGTCTTCAGCACTACTATAGTTATTATGTAATGCCTTCTCTTGCTCATAGTGTAACCCACAAGCTTCTGTGTTTCTTCTTTTTATCTACAGTGCAACCTGAATTAAGTACCCACTCAATGGACTGACAAAATGATCTATTAAGGGAAGTGGAATTACGAGTAAAAGAGAGTGATAATTCTGCAAGAAAGGCAGAGCAGAATCCAACGAACTATTAAATCATACTTATATTTGATGCACAAACTTGTCTTACTGTTGGCAAAACACTTAAATACAGGATCACATCTATATTTCCATGCAAATATAGGAACTCAAAATGCAAACACTAAATTAAAAGACAAGCAATATCAAAAAGGTTATTTATTATACTGCTCACAGTCTTGGTGATGTAGCAATACAAACTGGACTGAATAATTTTTTGCAGGGTGGATTACAGACCATAAAAAGCAATGTACATATTGTGCTCAAGTTTCATGTTTCATGCACAAACTTAATGCTTTTTTTTTTTTTTTTTTTTTTTTTTTTTTTTTTTTTTTTTTTTTTTTTTTTTTTTTTTTTTTTTTTTTTTTTTTTTGGCTCTGAATCCTATTTGGGTCCTAAGAGTGGCTTTATTTTATGTTTTTTAAAGCACTGAATGTTTCAAAGATGCACTAAAATAGTAGGCTAAGGCAGATGATTGCTTGAAAAAGGAAACATTAACACAAATACCATACTTCTACACATCTTTCTCTGCCTTTTTTTTTCATTCCACTCCTTAAATTTCTCTCGCCTAATATTATCTATTGGAGGAATTTATAAAGCACAAGAACATAAGAATAGGTGCCACAGTAATATATACAAGATCAATACAAGTAAATGCAGCCTAGATGGCTTGCAAATGCCATTAAGAGACACTATCAGGCACTATTGTAATGAGTTTTAYATAAAAACATAGAATATTATGGATAGATCCATTCATCAGCATTCATTTAATATGATTTAATATGTTTTTATATAACATATCAAATCTTTGCATTTCAACTTTATTGCATAAAAGAAGAATTTTGCACCTGGAATATAAATTAGCTTTTCTAGCTTTTATATTAAAGATTCTTCCCAAAATCTTAATACATGAGAAATGGAGATGACTGAGTCAGTAAACAATTTAAATACATAGTAAGTGAGTAATTTTATTGAGTTTAATGAGACTACTTGTGCATTTAAAGTAAATCATGTGTACCACAGAACTGGAGCTGCAGAAAAAACATACAGAAAACTTCTAAGCAGCTGGAAAACATAGCGTTAAAGGAAGGTATTTTCTTTTAAGTCTGTAGATTGAAAAAAATTACATTTAATGATATCAAAAAGATTAAAAAACACATCATCCACTAAATACTTAGGAGGTAATTTGTCAAAGGTGGAAGGATTTTTAATGTACTGATTTTATAATTTGATTAAACATCATCTCCAAATTTGTTTTATTCTTTCAACAGCAGACCTGTTTCAATTACAACAGCTTTGATAGATTCTGTTCATACAGACCTACTAATCCATGTATTTTGTAGGACAACAGTCACTGTAATTTGCATCCAAGACTCCAGCATTTTTGGTTACATCAGCCCTTTGATGTGTGTTATTCTCATCACTTTTCTGAAGTAGATGTAGAGGTTATGCATGCTAAGAACACAAGAAAGACATTTCAACAAGGGAAAAAAGGATTTTTTCCATACTGTTTTGAGGGCATCAGAGAAAGTAAAGACTCAGTAAAATTCCAAGGTGTTAAGTACATGGGAGAAAAGGGCTGTGAGGGTTTAGGTAACTGGTGTATAGCATTTCAGGTGTTAATAATTTAAGGATTCTAGCTCCTGAGCTGGACTGCTTCAGAGGAAAGGCCACAAGTTGGGAAGAAATATAGAAGCATTTCTTTCCCTTCTTCTCTACTGTGGTGTCTTTCTGGTTTAGTGTAACTTAAAGGCAGAATTTTGAAACGAAGTAATATATTGCTATATATTGCAAAAATGGCAACCACTCTCTGAGAAATAGAACTAACAAAGTCCTATTTGGGAGATATAGCTCCATGCTTGCTACTTGCATWAAAGCAACCAAGTACTAAGTTTCTAACGTGAAGTTGCGGCAACTTTTCTTTCTACAGGGGCACCACAAAATCGCCTGTCTTCCCTCTTCTGGCTACTTTTCTCATTTGTAACAACACACATGTACAAGGATTCAATCATAAAAATCTGACCCGTGAAAATTTGGTTGACAAAGGGTTCAAAAGCTCTCATCAACCCAAAAACACACATACACTTTCACTCACATGCAGACACACATTGTGATTGCATCAGCCTGTTCCTCATATGATTCTATGATTCAAGAAACCAGAATAAAAATGGAGAAAAGATTTCAGTCAATATAAATTAGAGAACATATATTGCAGAAAATTAATTGGGGAAGAAAAATGTGTCAGGTAAAATCCATGCTAGCAAGGTTAAGGGCACTAAGAGGGAGTTCATTAAGCTTATTAGAAACAAAAGAAATTATAGAGAAGATACAGACTTTCTGGTCTAGTCTGGATGAAGACTGTAATTTTTTTTATGAGGTGGAAAAGGCAAATGTCTTTAATAAATATTTATGATGTACTTTATTTAGTAGAGAAAATGAGAAGAAGTAGCAGAAGTAATTTCAAAACCATTAATAAATTATCTACTAATTTATAAATGATTTTACTTCTTCAGGCCTGGACAACTTGTAACCACACTTAAGAATGTGTCTTAAAAGTGTTGAATATGCAATGTAGATAAGTTAATTTTAAAACAAATTTTGGGAGCTTCAAGAGTCTGGAGAATGTTAAAGCTGAGGCAAGGCTCCAAACATGCACATGCAGTTGTTCAAGGACAGTTAGCCTAACACCAATCCCAGTGAAACAGGGAATGACTACATAAAAAACAATATTGAGGAATTGATGCCAGCCAATAAGATTTCATGAGGCTTACTAAATCAAATTTGATTTCTTTACTTCAAGAGGTTAAAGGTTTAGTTAATATTAGCAATTGCAAGAATATGCAGTTATTAGACGTCTTAGACATCTAAACGGCATTCACAAAGCACAATTATTTGAAACAAGGGAATGGCAGAACACTTTTAATAAATTTAAAATTAAACAGATTTAAAACTGGCTAATTAACATAGTTTTCAATGGAAAATCATAGCTGAATGGGACTACTACTAGTGGGACTCTGCTGGGATTTATGTAAGCCCTTATATTATTCAACATTTTCATCAGTGATCTAGAAGTAAATATAAAATCACTGCTGATGATAGTAGGTATACTTGCAAAAGACACAAAGAGAGAGAGAATGGTAAATAATGAAAAGGCAGGCAGCTGTACAGGGCCATCTGGACTACTTGGTAAGCTACGTTCAATGAAATAAAATTTATTAAAGTATAGACAAGTACAAAGTAATATAGCCTAGAAGCAGGAAAAATAAGTCATGCAACAGAATGGGAAATTGCATCCTAGAGAAGAAAATGTTGGAAAAAATGTTTATATAATGCTAGAACACTGAAGTCAGTTGCCTACTTATAGATAATAAAAAGTGATATTCTCCATTTAGGATTGGAGAAGTCCTATGACACTGATGGCATTTCTAATATCTAGAAGCATTTAAAAACTTTCTAACAACCTTTTAAAACCATTTGCTTATTGGATATCTTAAAACTGTATAAATTAGTGTCCCACAAACATTTTAAGAGGTAAACATTTTCACAAATATTCTCATGTTGCATCAGAGTGGAATGAGAAGTTTTCAAAGAAAATGGTAACACTAGATGAAACATAAAGGCAAAAAATAAATTTACTTTGATTTTAAATTTTTATAGTTTTAAGCTCATGATTCTAAAGTATGTTTTAACTAATTATCAGATGCATTGATCCATAAAATATATAAATGTTAAACATAAAATAGCAAAAAACAACAAATAAAAATCAAAATGTAGTTATTAGTACAGGCTTTTCCAAAATAACTGTTATCATGGCTGTGCTAGTGTTTGCAGGATTTATACAATGGCTGCAAGCATACAACGTTTAACAATAAAAATAGCTATCCAATCAGAAAAAAACAGGACATAAGGGTAGAAGACATCCTGAAGCAAAACACAGCTGCAACTCAGGGTAGACACAAAGCTTATGAAAATTGCCCCAGAACAGCCCGGGGCAGCTCTGAAGTAAAAGATTGTACAAGTATATTTGGAGTGAAGATCTAGGGAAAATTAGTTTCTTCACAGCCGGACACACACATGTATTTATTTTTCCTCATTGGCTGTAGTCTTTTATCCAAGAGATATCCAAGAGAGTCTTTTATCCATCTTTGAGGTGGATCAACCAAGAAGCACTTGTGAATGTCTCAGTGACAGGTAAAGAAAAAAAATGATAATGCAGTCAGGGTAGGACGGCTCATAAGGGAGCTCTGTGCCCTGGAAGTATCACGAGAAAGCTGGCCAGTAGTTTGATCACTTCTGATCAAGCCTGGGAAACCTCAGAATGGTGTGAAAATAAAGGTGAAAAGTGAAGATATCATACATAATTCATAGAAAACAGAAGTAGAATGAATCAATTGTTATGTCTGCTGTGGGGAGGTAATACGGGTCTTAGAAAGTAATACCTATGTCCCTCACAGCAGAGCTAGATGGAGGTTTCAGCAGGCAGCTCAGAAAGTTTGAGCAGTGTCAGCATAAAAAATGTCCAACCCTTCAAATAAGTTTGAGATAAACAGGGAAATTCTTCAGCAAACGCTCACAAATCAGAACTGAATCCCTTGATCTTCCAAAGCCAAGGAAAAAACCTACCAAAAACCAAAACAGCTGCTTCCAAGCATGCAGAAACAAGATTCATAGCAGTAACAGAATAGCAAAAGCCTGACTGCTCTCAGTATGCAGGTATAATATATATTTTCCTCTTCAAAGGAAAAGCACTTCCAAAACAACATCTTAATAGGGCTTCTACATGCTCTCTAATGATATTTATGGAGAGGGAATCTAAATATACAGGACACAATGCTGCTATAATACAGAGACAATCAAATTACTCATAAATAGCATTTGCCCTTGGAAGATAGCCTAAGGCAAGCACCGTTTCCATCGCAGTGACTTCTCCAGTCTTTCTGCTTTCCTGATTTGACTGAGTAAGTCAAACAGATCCAGCATTATTCCTGGTGCACTAAAGCCACTCTAACAATAAACCTCCTTGCAAAGCAAAGGGCAGGAGGTCAGCCAAATCCCCAACAGGATTCTATCACTCTTTCCCCATTAATCCAAGCTGAAGAAGTCTGCTCAAAAGAGTATGCTATTTAGTCATTATTCTCATGAATAATAAACTCAGTCACATCAATATGTGAGAAGAATTTCCCTGAAGGACAGCTGAAAATGAAAAGAAAAGCCAGAAAGGTGATTCTGCAGTAGAAAGAGAATATAATAATTTAGGCAAGGAACAATGCCTCCATCTCCCTTGTGCCTTGAAAGTGGATTCTAAAAACCTGCTCACCTTACAAAGAGTAAATAAATTATTATATCGTAATAAAATGCAGGAGGTAATCTTGGACCAAGAGTAAACCCACAGAGATTAAGAGACTACTTCCTATGACCTACATGATCAAAAAGCTTTCTTCTAATTAAGACAGATCAACATAAGCATTAAGCATTCTACAAAGGAAAAGGTAGATATCTTGGAAATACATTTGAGGCTTACCAAGGTATACTATTAAACTAACCATGATTAGGTTGCTGAATTCAAGAGAAATAAAACAAACTTTACCATTCTTTGACTTTCCCCTAAATTGAGTAAAGTTCCTGAACCCCAAAGGATGCATGGCCAGTCAATTGAACATTATCTGGAGATGATGATGATGTCCTGCTTCTTATATTTCTTTTCCAGTTCAAAAATATGCCCATGTCAACACACAGGCATACCCTGAAGTTGGTATACTTAAAACTCCCATACATTCCAGTATCATCACTTCCAAGAAAACCTTTTTCAATTTTTACTATGATCAACTATAGCTCCTCTATGCATTCATCAAGGTATAAGACTGTCTTATATATACATTATCATAAAAAACAGAAAAATATTTTCTGCCAAGCAAGCACTATCTACCTGTTAAAGTAGTGCAAAATTCACTTCAAAACAACAAAACTGTCTTAAAACTGGAGATCAGTTGAATGCAAATATTCACAAGAAGGTAGGTGAAATGACAGGATCTCCTGTAAAGAGGAAGAACTCTGTACTAAAATTCCAAAGCATAAAAAACAACTGAAAAATAGCTTATAAATATCATTAGTAAAAAACATCAAATTGAACTAAGCAAGCTATAAATAGAGCCAGCATGAGCATTACACTAAGTATACTGACTTACTTAGGGTTCAAAATCTGTAAGCATCAGTCAGTCATGTTCAGTAGCAAAGCTGTTGGACAGACAGCACATGTGGTCAAGCCAATGACTGATCAAGAATATGATTAAAGAAATAATCAAAATGTCTTTCATTGCAGTTTTGCCAGAAAGATATCACATTTAGAAAAAAAAAATCCCAGCAACAGTCTTCTCTTTTCCTACAATTCAGCATAACAATGTATGGAAGCTAGATCAAATTGTCAGTAAGTACATGAAACAACACCCTGAGCAATTGAACCTAGATTCACCCCTGTCTGAAGACAGATTTGCCATACTTGCTTAAAACTGATTCATGGCTCAGAGAAATTTCTCTCTCAATGAATAAACTAATGAATTCAGTCTGTCATCCTGCATCCTTGCATCTTTCGCTGAAAAGAAATATTCACCTTCTTCTATGGTAGGTATTAAGAAACAGCTATTTACCAGTCTCTTTATGAGTGAATTGGGAAAGAAAGAGTAAAAAAAATGGCACTTAATAATGCAAAAATTACAACATGCGATAGAGATTTGGGATACCAAATTTTAAGCTTCTGATCTAATGAATAAATATTGACTGAAATATGATTCCACTGTAGTGTTTAAATCCTTTCATAAGAAGCAGATGTTGTATATTTAAGAGCAGGAAAAAACATATAGAAATAATAAATAAAATACCTTTTTCTGTAAAGCCGATTAGTCATACAAATGAACCAGCAAGAAATGTGATGGATTTGCCATGTTTCTGAAAAATATGTTTTAGCTAAACATGGATTAAAATTAATCTGGACACAGATAAAATGAAAAAATGTAATGACCTGTCACACACAAGAGGTTAAGTAGATGACTGGATGGCTCTTCCTACCCTTATATGGTCTGACTCCTAATCCTGCATGTTCTTATTCTACATCTAAATACACTTTTCAAAGCTTACTTTGGTCTTCAGGTAGATATAAAACAGGTTCTCAAGGCTTTAAATTCTCCAGCATCGCTAGCTAGTGCAGCATGCTCCTGCATCACATCAGACAGGGACTGCATCCTTGTTTCTTTTTCATATCCAAAGATATTTTTGGAGAGACTTTGCAAGCTACTTTACCTACTTACCTCCTCCATTTGAGACTGTATACATTTTAGCATTTTTTTAGGACCTGAAAAATTAAAAAAAAATCAAGATCCTAGAAGTATCCGAGAGGTTAAGTTAATGAAATCAAACAAGTGAGTGTGATGCTTGTATAACTAAGTTTATCTTTKTAGCCAGTTAACCAACCATACATATAACAGACTCATTATTTCTAAAGGCATCCAACCATGCATGCTCGATAGTTTATTAAATAAAAAAGCCACTGAGATACATCATCCTATTTATTTAAACCAATGAAGATGATAGTGGCCTATTGGAAATATCAGTCTTAGAGCCTAGCGTCAAGGGATATAAAAGGACATTAATTCTCCTTAGAGAATCATGATTGTACATAATATTATAAACCACTGTAAATGTCACCTGAAAAGATATGGACTTCAATTTTTTGCACCATCTGGAATGCGCTCCTGATTAAGTTGTTCAGCAATGTGATCATATCTCCTAAACAAACTAATTAACATCAGAATGACACATTTTGTAGTTTTGGCAGCATTTATCTGTGTCTCATTTGTTCCACAWTTTTTTTTCCCAGAATGACCTTATGTTCAAGTTGTACAACCAAGCTAGCTGCATGTTAACTCTCCTTAAWACAACAAGCATATATTTCATTATAACTTACATGTAGGGTGTAATTTCACAGTAGGGTGAAACAGTCTGAGTAACAAATGCCTAGTTATGTGAAATCTGGAACATCAAGAAAGCAAACAAATAAAAACTTTCACAAAGTCACTTCAGCTAGAAGTCTTTGAGGCCAGTTCACAGCTCAAAAATTTTGAATTGGAGGAATCTTTACTGATTTCAATATAAGMCTCCTAAATGACTAATATTCTTCTGTTCTCTAATTCCTCATTGTGTCATTATTCCCTTTTCTGGCAGAAAAATGTAGGCAGTAAGTAAAAAGGCAATGCGCTTTTCCATAGTTTCACAGTTATGAATTCACAATTTTGGTTAATAGTTTTCTAACTTTTAATGGAAACAGTCGTTGCATTCTGAATAGAAACTACTGCATGCAGCTTCTGCTGATGCATGTACTAATGATGGTCTAACACAACATCAGGAAATGCTGCTGTAAATACCATTAAAAGGCACACCACCAGCACATTGAATTTATGATTAACAATACCTAATACCAGTCAAAGCCAGAGTTGTTATTTCGAAGCTCTGAAATGTTGCTGCTGTACAACATTGCACTGTATAACTTAGCAGTAAATTGGATTCCAGGTTTATTGGCAATGTAGTTAAAAATTCTAAAGGTTGGTGTTTGAACAGAACATTATGGAAAAAATATTAAATACAACTGAATCTGAATATTATTTCTCTTTATTGTGAGAGAGCAGCAGGAAGGGAGGAGTAACTTGCACAAGRAAAGTCACATTAGAGCTTTATATTTCATGAAAAACATTCAGTGGAACCTCTCCTGTAGGGAAGGATACAAGAATAAAGAAGAGACAACTGGTTCTAAACATTTTTTTTAACTTTCTCCTCATGTGAGCTGATTCAAAGAAAGAATGAAGGCCAAAAGATAAAACGGATTGCATCTGGAATGTATAGAAACTTATAGTGGTCCTGGTTCTCTTTATTTTTATACYATTTTAACTCTATTTAATTAAATAGTTTTTAATTAATATTCCTCACTTTTCCACATCAAAGAAGATTCTGGAACATTACTCTTAAAACAATTCTTTAAATCCCTTTGGAATAATAAAGTCAGAGAGGGGAGAAAGCAGAAGAGTCCAAACTTCAAGACAATGAACACTATCCTCTTATCCATTTTATTTTCTGCAAATTGAGCTTTATTAGTGCATACAAGAAAGAGAATATATTTAACTACTTCTACAAAACCAGTCATTTGTAATGTGTAGGAACTATRGAATGCCTAGAGCTACATCCTTTGCTATATCCGTGAGCTGCTATTGTGCATATCACAGCCAGTAGCAACCAAAAGCAACTAATAAGATTCAGAGGTGTGTGGGAAGAAATTCTCCACTAAGCTGGACATGAATATATGTACCGTGTCCAATAGCAAAGAAATACACTATCATCACTGTCACATTCTCCTCTGTGATAGATGTGTCGCCGTACATGGGAATGATTTGTATTCACTTAATAATCCACCAACAGAAGAGAAAGAAGATGAATCTTATCTGTAAGAGATGCCTAATCTGTGCCAGGAGTGAACAGAAATGTCCATGCTGCCTCATCCATGGTGTCCTGGGGCTGAACAGCAACCACCACCTGCATAYACTCAAGAGCAGCTATCAGCCACATCATAGCCTCCCATTTTCTGTGTCCATGTTCAGTACACGAAGAGAAAAGTTAAGGCGATCCTAAGTTCCCAAGGCAGAATGTCAGCCTACTGGAGTTAATAAGATGTAAGCCATTRAGATTTTTTCAGTTTAAACACTTCACCCTAACCTATTCAGGAGCAGYGACTTGGGATTTTACCCTGACTGCAGCTTATTGATTGACTGTTAAAAATAGCAGTGAAGAAGAGTTACTGAGATCATTCCCTACAGATATTTATTTACTTTATTCTTCAAAATATTCAGGTTTTGTAAAAGCTACGGATCCTATTCAGGACCTTTACTATTAGAAATCTTCTCCTAAAATCCAACCAAAACTTCTTTGCCATGTGCTCATCAAATTATTTCTTGCCCTTCTTCCCAGCAGATATGAAAAAAGCTGAGCACTTCCATCCACATAAGATGTGCTTGCATATGAATGATTACTATGCCTCACCTCCAGGTGAGGTGAATGCTGCCAAGTTTCTTTCCTTCAGTGGGCTATCCCATTGAGGAGAACTCTGATGCAATTTATGCCAAAATAATTGTCTCCACTTTCTTGCTCATCTYAGTGCCAGTGAGAGTGACAATCACTTTTTCTTTCATGTTGGTATCCTAAATTCAAGCAAYGTTAATTTTTTCATTATACGTTAAAAAAAAAGGACATGAATCCAAGAACATACCTTTTGTATCTCTTTCAATTAAAAAATAGCATGGATTTTGAACTTAACTTATTCCAWCTGAGATGTTCAGATATAATTGCACAATAATTAAGGACAGAGTAATGCACCACACGCAATGAATTGGATTCCAGCAGTAGCTAGGGCATAGTCCATGTTATCATTCCCTATTCTAATAAAAAGACTATTATTTCTGCCTTCTCATAGCTTTTACAATAATTTATTAATCTATTTTTGTCTCTCTATGGAATAAACTTCAATGGAGTTAAAATGCTATGCATGAGCTAGAGATCTGGATCACAGTTCAGTCTACAGGTCTGTCTCCAGCTTATTAAAACTGGCCAGAAGTCTTAAAGACTTTGAACTTCCACTGATAAAAGTAAATCTTACAAATAGAAGAGATGATATATAAAAAAGATTTTTTGCTAATTAACATACACAAAATACAGAAGTTCATACTCAAGAAGCATGCCACAGAGAAAAATGGGCAAAGCAAATAAAAACTTCACAGAATAGGAAATGAACTCACCAATCTTGCACAGCTGCTTAGATACGTTATGTAAAACAACAGGGAAGGAGTGCAGAGTACTAAACTACTCAAGGTGATAAGGTACTTTGGGATAGAAAATGGTAACAAGAACAGTCATTTTTCTGTTTAATAGGAGGAAGTAAAAAACTTCAAAAAGTCCCTGTGTCTCGATTGCACTTGATTCTCACTTATTTTAGTATATTCTCCTGCAGAATATTACATTTACTTAGATAAAAGGCAATAAAACACAAAAGCCAATGTGACAGTAACCCACAATAAAACAATTAATAGAAAAATGGTCTATCAAAAAGTATCAATGGGTAGAGATACTACAAACACATACAATCATTTTCAATATAGATCTCAAATAGCGGAGTAAGTGGTAGAAATATTAACTGCCCACACTACACGAATGAAATCTCTTTTGTAAAGTAAAAAGTACAGTAAACGGTGTATTGCTGAGGATGGAGGACTGGCTTAAACAAGTTAGAAGTTCTGTGAATGACATTTAAGAAAAATATCCAGACCTTAAGAATGACAGCCCCTGGCACAGTTTCTGATATTGTTTCAGAYAGGACATAGTCAGATCATATTGTCCAACACATTTCATACATTTCTTTATGTTTTCTTTCCTGTCACTTAGTCCTTGAGATTTGTGCTTACGTTTATGCATCTAAATTTTGTCCATATTCTTGAAAGTAGCAGTTAGAACACATTTTCCTTTTGAGACATAGAATAAGATCCAAACAACGAATGAGCCCAGCTGCTGAAAGGTATATGGATGTAGTGATCTGTCATTCTACAATGGAGGATTAAAAGGACATGCAATTATAGTTTCATCTCTGTCCAACAGGGTAGTTAACACCCGAAATTACACTTTCAGTTATGGCAGYAGAAAATGAAAAACATAGGCAAATCTCTTTCCTCATATAGGCACTTTTTCTAGTACTAGGCAAATGGTGATCTAGTGGGGTTGCACTGGCAAAAGAAAAAAAAAGAAAAGAAAGAATAAAAAAAAAATAAGTTAACCGGGAAAAAAAAGGAGGAGCATTTTTTAAAATTTCTGATGAAATACAATTTCTTTAGTCCTGAAAAAGCAGTAAAATTATATTTTCACTTCTATAACAAAAGTTAAAAAGCAGCTTGCCTTAAACACTGTCTATAAAATAAGTAAGGAAGAATCTTGTACTCAGCCTTTTGCTTACAACACCCAGGTTGTGGTAGGGCCAGGTTTATTTCCTTGCCTGCCTGAAAAGATTTGAATCTRTATCATCCATTTCCCAGGAAACTGCTGTAATTAACATACTATAGTTATTCTTGGGTGGGCTGTTTTTAGTCTCTTCTGTGAAGCTTTTCCACATTACATAAAATAATATGATCTTCACTGGAGCAGGAATAGGAAGCCAAAAAAATTTCCTGACCACAAGCCTACAGCCATACATATATTCTTTCTTTTCCCAATCAACCACTTCCAACTGACTTCCTCCCCTCAGATTTATCAATTGAGCCCTCAAGATTATTAAAAACAGAAACTTTGGTGGGAATTTCAGTCTAAATATTTGCAAATGTGTGGAATTGTTTTTGGTAAAGGATTTTAAAACATGAAATGTGTTTTTGACTGAAAATATAAAGGTTTTCCATGTCACTCTTACTACTTCTTTTTTAAATAAGAGTCAGATTGCAAGTTTCACTTGCCAGGCAATTGGACAAAAATAGTAGGGAAGGTCATCACCTAACTGACTTTAGGGAAGGTCATCACCTAACTGACTTAAAAAACAAACTCAATATACAAAGTAAAATGAAAAAACAGAACAATTACTTTGGGCATTCATCACATTTGTTGCCCTTCTGATCATCTAATAGATTTTCAAATGAGAACATACCACCATTATCATTTACTCTGATCTATGAGGTGCACTCATTTTCTCAGCAAGTCCATGACTTCTGGTGAGCAACATCACACTTTGAGAAAAAATAAACAGTTGTAGCTTTTCATTATGAAGTTTTATAACCAAAGGAAGCTATTAGTAAAAGCTTTAATTTTAATGGAATATTTACTATCTGAGCAAATTAAGTCTTACATCTTATTAAATGAGTTTCACTACAATTTTTTTGTTGTTATCCAAAAGCTAGGAGGTTTAATAGTGATGTCAATAAAGGATGTACATTACAAATTTTAATTGAGTCATGCCAACAACTCTCTAAAAGTATTACATGAATTAACATTAATGTAAATATTGCTAAGTCTATGACTATTAATTCTAGTAATTCTACAACATTTATTCTAGTAATAATATTGGGATCTGCTTGTGCTACTGGCCTACTGTGCCAGAAATTATTTAAATATGATTACAGTAAACAAAGATCAATATCATCTATTTCAAACAGTAGGATAAAAATCAGCAGATACTGTACGGAACTCACTGTGGATACAATGATAAATATAACCTATGCTAAATATAAGTGCTACCTTGTATGATTGTAACATATAGCTTGATAGTTCCAGCAAATACTTCTGCTCTAATCAGGAGTTTGAATAAGGAATCAAGGACCTAAAGCATTGAGTGCTAAATAATGGAAAGCTTTATTCAGATATGCAAAAAGTCATCCTTTGCCATTTATTCTTTTTTTATACAGAATTAACATTCTCACTACGAGACCAATTTGTTCAACAAGTTATTATATTAACCTTCTCAGTAATTTTCTTCAGCTGCTTTCAAAGTAGTCTCAGAAATTCAGATACATTTTTCATACACACTTGAAACATCACCTGAAATGACACAGTCTGTTTTTCAACAATCAAAAAGAATCTAAATTTTCCATTGAAAACCTTTTTTCAGATGGTACTTCAGAAAGCAACTGTTATTCAGATTCATTGCATTTATGTACTTCAGAAATATGACTATTTACTATTATAGAGAAGTTCAAATACTAAAGTTCTTTTTGGAGAGGAACTCTGAAGTTTAGATTGTATGTTCAAACAACAACATATTTTCTCTATGGTTCCAGGGTTTTAAAATMTAAGAGTTCTGATATTAAAACACCCTCCCATAAACCTAAAGAACGATAAATGACCTACCTTAGAAAGTCCGCCTACTTCCAAATAGAAGCAGATAATGAAAACATTCCAGGTGATCCACAGGGCAGTCCACACCGTGTACTAAACCACAAAGCCGGACGAAAGCAAAAAAAAAAAAAAAAAAAAAAAAAAAAAAAAAGTGAAGATGAAAGGACTTTATACTGAGTAGATCAATATAAAAAAAAACTGGTATCAGTAAGTATTGTTCTTCTGGGAACAGTCAAACAGAGAGAGTTCAGAAAAGGAGTTCTCCCTGCAGGTCCCTTAAGAATCATAGGAAATTACAAATCCAATATGCTTTGCTGCTCTAAATATATACCAATAAAACAGATTTATTCTTTACAGTTTTATACTATTCTACTGATGCTAAATCTAAAATGCTGATCTAAACATCATTTTTGGGACAATTAAGTCATTTTTAAATCACAATTTAGCTCTGTTAATGGCTATTCCAATTCAACTAGGTATTTCAATTCAAATGCACTATATCTACGAAATTATGAAGAAAAACATAAGAAAAAAACACCAGGTTAAACAGGTCTATTGATCTGATAYTTGGAACTTGTCTGGCAATGAACAGGTAAAACTAAAATCAAATCTAGTCTCTTAAGGGTCTTTCAGTAGAAGGTATTTTAATTAGATTATTATTTTAGCTGATTGTGYCTGGCTCATTAGTTCTGCACCCCTTGTGGGCAAGAACATGATCCTAAAATGTACCCTTAACAGACAAATACGTCTAAATCTCTTCTGGGATCTTCAGTGTTTTACATGAGTACAAGAGCGAACTCATATTCCACCCACTGCGTGAATGGAGGATTAACTGGTATACCACCAATCAGCATTTGTATTTTAATCGCCAGCGTAACTAACTGGAACTGTTTCCGTATTGATGCACTGTTTACCTGCATATGACAGTAAAACTAGGCACAATTAGCTGTTCAGGTAGTACAGCTCAGGATCAGTTATGTCTGACTAAGCGCATGCTCAGCGATGCTGGAGCTACACCCACCTAGAAATGTAATGAGAGGCCGCAGCGGCAGCGCCACTTTACATTTATAYGCTTATAACCTTCACAGTGGAGAACTGCTGCTAAGTGGCTTTGCAAGTCTAAATAGCTGTGACCAGGTAGGACTAATATGCTATTGTTTTGCTTCAGAATACCCAGTAAAACTCAACACCCTAATCTACAATATGCCAGATCCCGTTTCCATTCCACAGGTGCTGTCAGTTTGACTTTGTTGTGCAGCTTTCAGTTATGTTTTCCTCTTCCTTGCCCTCCCTATGCTTCTTAATGAAAAGGTTCAGTTGAAGAAGGTTGATCTTTTCCAMACTTTGATTATCCCCACATGCTATGCACCCTTGCACTTCAGCAGTTCCTGCACGCAAAATAGGTTAGCCGCTTTAATTTAATTTCTTATGAGGTACTTAGGATGCTTGGAGATGTCCACTGCATAAGAAGTAGATAATTAATACACAAAATAAGAGTAACACTCCTGGTCCGTTTCTTCCAGTTTATGGAGAAGGGCTGTGTGGCAAAACATGGACAAAACTGCTGTAGTCTGAGAGCAATATAAGGTCTGTATTATTAGTACGATTAGTATATAAGAAGATATCACATTTTATTGCATGTGCCGACTTTGTAGTGATTCATTATAAGTCCTAGCTTTTTCAATGAGCATATAACGTATGTCCAAAGAACGTCAGGTGCAGAGTGTCCAAAACTAATGAATGTGTAATACACACTCCAGCTGCTAGAATTTTAGTTATATTTAGGCATAGTTGTTTATAAAAATCAGATTTTGGAAAGCTTGAGAGAATTGCACCTTTTAAAARGGAAATTTTTATTCACCTGTCCACAAATGAAACTTAGCATCACAACTTGTGTTGATCTGCCAGGCTAAGCCAAATCTTTAAGGGCCTCATTCTGTTTCATTGGTACCAAAGACACCTCTGACCCATGCAAGCAAAAAAGCTTTCCAGAGTGCTTTTCTAGGCCAAACTACTATGTTTTACAAAGTCAAGATCAGTCAGTTCAGTTACTTATCTATTGTGACAGTTACTGAAGGAGAAGTGCAGGTGCGAAGCAGATACGCACCTTGAAGCCCAGCTATTGCACAAGAGAGAGGACCTTCCTACTGTCTCACTGAACTGCAGGACTATAAATTTAGGCTCCATTTTACTTAAGAATATAATAATTACATATTTAGTAATTAGCATTGCCTAAACTTTAAMAGTGAGAGAGTTATTCTCTACATTTGAAAACTGTATTTTTTTAAAAAAAAAAAAGATAGGAAAAGTGAAAAAAATCAAAATTAGGAAATGTCAGGATTCTGGTTATATGTGTTATCTTAATTYCCCTCTTTTGTGGATGTGCAGTATAGTACAATATTTAATTAGCTCATCCTAGGTATATTTTTATTCTAAAGGCCCCTAGCTTGCTCAGTACCTTTTATGAACAGCTAATTCAATAGTTCATTTCTCTTTGTCAATTAGATCCTGCTCTGAAGATAGAATATTAATTTCCTCATGAGGTTTTCTAGGATGTTCATTATTGTAATGTGTGAGACCACCACAAACTTAAACTAATTTATGTTACGTTAAAGGAAATGATACAGCCCTTAGAATGCAAATAACGTTCTGATACCTGCAGAGATTACATTCAGAAGTACTGATACATTATGGGCACCCAACCTGAGATGCTTAAGGCTTCATTTTTCAGAACACTCAAATTTATATGGCTCTTCATAAGATCAGTGTTCAGTTCTCAGTGGCTCATTCAGTGCTTCTGCAAATCAGATTACAAGCTCTCAAGTCAAGAGCCCAGAACTTAAGGAAGAAACAGCTAGCAAAAGAGAGAAGTTTGGTTTAAGTGACTTGCTTTATGTCCGAAAAGGTTTCAGTAGCTGAGAGCAGAGATAAAATTCAGCTACCAGCACAGACTGTCTGCACAACAAAAGCAATCCTTTTATTTCCTTTTATACTCTCCTATCTTGCAGTCACATGCCTCATTCTTTTTCATTTTCCCCAAATCAAGTTTGGATTCTATAGGTCCTGTCACCAGAAAACCCAATAAATGTCTGTTCTGTCAATTCTAAGTGAATACTGTCATGCATCCACACAATTCAAAGCTGCAAATATATAAAAGGCTTAAATTAAGATTGCATAGGCAAGCTTTAATATTGAATTTTCCTGATTTTTGAGTGCTTATTCCTGAAAAATGATACTACCTTTTGAACATCATATGTATATGTGTAAATTTACATGCATATGATTTCCCAGTTCAAAAACCAAATTGTAATAATATTTCACTATGTGGCATCACACTAACACCTGCCTGGGTCACTAAGAAAGACATAGATTTTACATCCATCACAAAGACTCATTTGGGCAAGCAGAGTAATGGACTGCAGTACTGGTTTGTTGTCCTCCAYGTGAGGAGACAAGAGGAAGGAGAACACGTTATACATGCCGTCAGATGTCTGCTGTCAATGGAGGAATAGTTATAGTCAGGAATGTCAGGTCCATGCTGATTCCCAGTGCTCATTTCCCTCCCAAGGCTCCTCACCTAATCTGTTTCATTACTCRACCCCCATCAGCACTTCTCTGTCCTAGTCCCATTTCGGAGTAATTCGGTCTCTGCCCCATGTCCTGAATATGACCCTGTCTCACTGTATCTGCACACTTTTATCCCACCCACTTCCAGTGAGCTCAGCACCAGTTCTTTGACCAGCTACACTCAGTCCCTGGCTCATCTAGTCTCATGTTCAGCATTGAAACCCAAGATCTGGCATGAAGAGGGAATTTCCCACACAGATCCAATAATAGGGAGAGTTGAGTGGTCCCCCACTCCCCCCCGCCAATAGCATACATCATGCACTACTTCTTAAAAATCATTTAGGTATTTTCACCTAACTAATTCCTTCTACTGAAAGAACCTATGACATTGGTGATAATCTTTGCTACTTTCTTCCCATGATGTACTGCAGAATTTCCAGCTTTTGATCTTCTGCACTAAGGATTGCATACTGAACGGGGTGAGAACACATTTAGTGGCTTGGTATGTGAAGAGAATATTCCCCAGACAGTACAAGTAAAATGTCTATTAAATTATTGCATAACCCAGGATGTTACTTTCAGATCCCCTTTCTTAATGTCAGCCTCTCTATAATAATGCTGTTTTTATAATTCTTATGGCTCTGAAGTTTATTTGCTTATTGAAACTGCCACAGAAATACTTTTTGTGTACCAGTGAAATACAGCCACTTGTAGAATGAAATGGCTGCCATTGCATGGGCACAATATCACAAGGATATTCTGTTGAACTGAAAGGAAGAGAAAAGAATGAAAAAAAAGGAAATTTGAATATTACAAGAATTATGGAATAAGTTTAGCTTTAATAATGAAGCTATCTCAAGTGTATATTTAATCTGAACTGCAGCACCCCCTGTTAAACAGTGTCTTGGCATTAGGACAAATGTTGGTTCATTGATACTTCAAAGGAAAACCAGCAGCTAGTGAGTCATCACAACTTCTTCTTGGGACACTTGCATGTGCCCTAGAGACATCAGCACCTACAGAACCCTACTTCATTGTATTCATGAAAGATAACAAGGAAAGCAGCATAAATTAACATGATGGAACAGTAACAGTTCAGGACTTACCAGGAAGGACATTCAAGGAGTAGCTTTAGATGCGTATATATTTCACATATGTTTTCAAATGGCAGGTATATTTGCAYAGCATTTGCGTGACTACTGTATAAAGTAGTCCTGTTTTCTTTTCTTTCTTTATTTTTTTTTTCTCCTTCTTCTTTTGAGAAATTGCCTTCTGGCATTTCAGGTGTACACATTTTCACAGTATGAAAGCAGCCTATATATCGTATTATTTAATGTAATAAATTAAGCTAAGCAAACATAGATTTCCACTTTAAATTCCCCCTACTTAAGCATCTTACTTTTATCTCTCACTGTTCATTAACACATTTATGTTCAGCTTTGGGCYAGGTTTATGTAATCTTAGTTATATGACTCATCATTCAGAAGGCTTTTGAAGTTCCATATCAGAAGTAGGAGAAGGAAAACAAAAAAAATCAAAAACCAGAAAAGAACCTTTAACAAGTATTCTGTCATCATCTTTAATCAATTTTAACAGCCTGAAAATCTTGCCAGTAATGGCAAGTTATGTCAAGAAAGGAAAAGCATGCACAGGGGAATGAATCACAGYGTAACTCTGGAGCTGTGTGACTGGYATGTTACACTGTAATTAGGACTCAGATTTATCTGTTCTTTCTTTTTTGCAAATGTTTGTGTAAGTTTAAAATAAGCTAATAACAGAAAATTAGGAATCAGCTTTGCACTTCTATGTCCCCTGTGAACTTTGGACAGATTTAATTCAACCATAAAATACTCAAGTACTGAAAACACATCTGCTTAGTGACAGGACAAATTATTCAAGAAAACTGATTTAAATCAGAACTGAATACAAACTGAATACAAAAACTATTAAAATAATTATTGGCTTTAACTAAGCAGGACATTTGGAGTTAAGACTCCTGCTCTTTCTCTCCCTCTCCCCTTCCATTTTCTAAGCATTTCTGCGGACTCAGAATTTTATGTACAAGCAAGTACAATTCCAGATCTATCTCAGAATCACCGTCCTTATATTCCCAGATCTGTAGGACTGTAGACTGAGCACCTCAGGCACTACCTTTGAATGACACTACCTGGAATGACAGTTGTAGTTGAGAGATGCTTCATGAGTCAGCCATTGAGTTGCTGCTCTTAAGAGAATGGGGCTTTTATTTGGCAGAAAGTTCGCAGTCTGAATTTTGTATCACTTAAGGCATGAAGCAAAGCTCATTTCTTTACTCAGACTTCTCTTTTGCAATGGTTATGCTTGTGCTGCACTCAAATAAATGACTGCAACTAGTGTAAACTAGCTCGTTTGGGTTTAATGACAGTGAGGGTTCAGAACCATCTGGCCGCTTTTGCGTTTATCCTTCYATCACACTGATCACCCTGAGCTCCGTGGCTCCAGGTACCTGTACCAAAAGCATGCTCAGTTCTTTCTGCAGAATTGCAGCCTCATATTTGACTGCAGCATACATATRCTTCATGTTATGGCACTACATGAAGCCAATCTTGTACAGGATCAGTTCTAACAGGAAAAGAGACAGGARAGCTATGCACATAGTGTCAATAACATTGCTACATTAAAAAAAGAAAAAGCTGGATAACATGTAATCACACTTTTCTTGAAGGTTTTAACAGATTCATTCTTAACTCTGAACTACCCTGAGCTAAGGCTACACATGTAACATACTTACTCATTTCCTTCCCATTCCTGCTGCATATTAAAGTGACACGGCAGCATAGGATGGCAGAGTGAAAGCTTCTGTTTATAGTCAGGAAAACTACCAGTCACAGCTTTCCTCACCCATATAATATATTAAAGGTCTGTTGAGGTCAAAGCAGACCTATGCAGCTGTCCAGCCAAAGTCAAGGTCTCCATCACAGTAGGATATTGTATCATAGGGACAAATTACACACATACACAATAGATGACTTATCTGTAGACWCTGACCTACTGAAGTAGGTAGTGAAGGTACTGAAGTAGGCATCCAGACACAGGATCATATGCACTAGCAAAGCTAATTTCAGGGGAAGTCTTAAGGAAAAGATAATGGATATTTAGTATATTTTTCCTAAAGTAWTTGGTTATTCTTCCAATTAAATTGGATTTAAGTAAATCCAAGTCAGAAGCTGTAGCGATTAGACTACATAAAAGGATKATTCAATAGATTTCTTTTRCCAAAGCAAACGGAATTTTCACTCRAATATGGAACAGGAACCACAGGGAGACTATAAAATATGGCTGAAGATGCAGATATGGACTTGGAAGCCCATGACGCTTCTCAATGAATTTTGAGTATAATTCACTACTGAAAGCCCAGGCAGAAAACCTCTGCCTATTGTCCCTAAGTAATATTGAAATCCAAGACTCTACTGAAATTTGCATTAAATAAATTTTATATTTGAAATCATTGGTAAAATTTTACCTCTATAACAAGTAGGACGTGCTTTTGGAATCAGGGAAGCAGGCTGTGTCCTTTCTGGGAGAAACACCTTCTGATTACCCTTTCTCTTGGTGAAGAAAGCCCTCCACCACAAAGGGGTCTTTGCTGCCTGTACCACAGATTTCTTTAGGGCTTCTGAGGACAGTTGCTGTTGGCAGAGCCCAGCTGCAGCTGACAGAGTCCTAAGAAGCACAGCTTCTGAGGGAGTATGTGTTATTGGAGGATCCTCAGTCTACAGTTCAATTAGCACTTCAAGCTGGCATAAGCCTGCACTGCTGCAGAAAGAATTGGTGCATTTTCTCCTTCCTGGCTACTTGTTCCCATTTCCTCTCTCTCACCTCCTCTTTTATGCTGAAATAAACCATGAAGTAAAATAAGTCTGGGAGCTGACCTATATTTAAATTAACACAGTAAAAGAAAACAGCTGCTTTTCAGCAGGATCTGTTCCTGGTTTGCCAGTTTATCAAGTGGCTGCATGAACACTTGTGCTGGTGCAAAAGAAGGAACAGTACAGGAACTGAAAGCTGAGTAAAATTGTTGCTTAGGCTGCCTTGAGGTATTCATTGAATTCAGCCTTGGGGTAAAGCTAAACACAAGTCTGAGCTCCCAAATTTGTAGCTACTGGCATGGGCTGCCTTGCATCTTCTCCTTTCTTCTCCACCTCCACATTGCTGTCTGTGACACTGCACAGTCCCAGCCCCTGCCTTATGCTGGCCCAGGCACTYATCTGGAATCCCCCAGACGGGATTCAGCTCACCAACCTAGAAATTCTCAGTGAATTTGGAGCCTAATTCACTACTGAGAGCCCAGTTCACTTTTTGCTAGGTTTGATATCCTAGGACTTAAACTGACTTACCAAAAGGTCAAGTAGACTACCACAAGAATTGCTAGAGAGGGGTTTGGAGAAATATTTAGCAGGAGAGAGGAAAACTGGGGAAGCATGAGGAAGCATGGAAGATACCCCTTCTGCTGGTGCTAAGATGTGAGACTGGATCCAGACAACTTGTGTACATTCACTCTTCAGTCTTTAGATTTGGCTCAATCTATTCCTACTTCACTGGGAGCCTTACATCAGTCAGGATACAAGTTGCTCCAAAGTCGTTATCTTCTCAGTTAGTGAGTATTCACAGCTAATATAGCAGTTAATACATGCTTAATATATGCTTAAAGTTAAGGTCAGAGTGTGAGTTCACAATCATTACATATGAGAACAAAATATGTTGGGTGTTCTTTAATTATAGTGTTCTCTTTCTTTACTCTGTAACAACCTTAACATATTCTGAAATGATCATTTACATGGGAAAAGATAGAGAAACAGTCAACATCTGTTGCATTTTGTTCAAAAAATAAATATAGAGCTTTCATTGCTGAACGGCAGAGCTGCACCTGAGGGGCAAGCAGTGTTGCGTTGCTGAACTTCAGGCACTCGTTCCTTATGTAATTGTACAGGTACCTACCCTCACTTGCTTCAACTGTCTTTTTTATAAAATGGAAAACATGGTGCAGGAGGGTGAATCAATACGTGGATGTAGGTACCCTGCTGCCCAGGTCTCCAGTGACAGGTATTAGATAAAAATGCTATTATTTACATCAATCTATTTTCAATTATTTTTAGTCTGCTTGTGAAGGTTAGATAATGTGAGTATTGAGAACCTCGATATTACCTTGGATACACTTTTTGTTCACTTTTTCTTTTAAGATATAACAAAAAATTACAGGATTCCAAACTTGACTAGAAGAGATGAATCTTTTAAAATATTTGTATAATGAGTTTTCCTCATGAGGCACTTATTTCAATCTTCTGTGATGAAAAAAGTACTTTAGCCTCTTACATTCCATTCCTTACAACATAACTCAAATGTCCAAATACAGACACTGCCAGGTAAAGATGTAATATTCATCCATTAAGGACAGATCGTGGGGGAGGATCATGGATATTTCTGATGGCAGTTCTCCTTATAACTTTGAAAGATTTTTATTCTTGGTTATTTTGAAAATACAGGAAGAAATTTGTGGAGCTTCTAGTTGCAAACATCAGAGACAATTTACAACAGTTTAGGGTCAGGTCTTGGTGAAGTTAGACATAAGTAACAGGGAGATTTTTTTGGAACTCATGGCTTTCAGGACCATAGGAATTTCTACAATAATTGCTTCTCTCAATTTGATGAAGATACAGCTAATTTTGACCTGATCATAACAAAAGATTTTTTCAAATGGCCGTGGATTCTGGTTGTCTATAGAAAAAAGAAAAACAATTCGTATCACTTTTTCTTCATTTAATTTATGTTTAGTCTAATTTTAGATGTTTCCATGATCCATCTAAAGCTCTTTTAGTATTCTTGATGGTATCACAAAAAAGAACACAGGAACTTATATCACAGTTAAATGCTTGGCGGAACTTTCTCTAGGTCACTCATTCTTGATGGCTTCCACGATCTCAGAAATGGCACCCAATATTCTGCTTTTTAATGTGACAGGCTTTAAAACCAATTATAAATATAATAGATAATAAAGGAGACTTACCACAACTATATACCGAGGCCTAAACTGGATGGTTCCAAATAAACCCAAAATGACAACTATTATTTGTAGGAAATTGCCAAGGATAGGAGCCCATTGGAAACCAAGGAAGTCAAAGATCTGTCTCTCTAATGCTGCCAGCTGTAAAAAAACACATAAACAGAACATCCACTTTTTAATTATACGTAAGTCATAATAGTAGTCTTTTTTTTTTTTTTTAATTACTATTTGCATCAGGTTTCACCAGACTAGAGTATGGCATGAGTCTGGAAACTATGATTGTCGGGTGTATTCTTTGTCAGTGTTTCCAGTACACTGTGATAAAGCACGGAGAGAACTTTTAATTCAAGAAAATAATTGTAAAACCTTCAGGTAATACACATCAAACATTCAAAAAACAAACATTGGCAGGTTTTGTTTTATCCTGGCTTGTTTGAAATTACAAGGCTTAAAAATATTTATTTAAATACGAAATTTGCCTAAAACAGAGTCTCACTTAGTTAAATTCATGCGAACCTTGCCTATTGTTAATGAATTATCATCATGCTCCTTCCTACTCTATGTCTTCATTTTCTTATATTTAGTCAGACTGACTGAAAATTCTCTTCCTAGAAGGCAGATGTTTCATCCAAAAATGACAGAGAAAGCTCAGCAGAATCCCAGATCTAGCTATGTGGGTATGTTTGCAGGAATTCACTAATACAGGAACTGAGGAAGACTGCTGGAAACTCCTCACTAATTGAGGCACAGAAGCAGGATCAGGGAATGAAAGGCTGCAGAGAGCTGAAAGACGTTGGAGTAAGATGCTCTAAAACTACCAGCCTGAGAGCTRTCTGCAGGGCTTGCAAATCAGCAAGTGATTCTACAAGCAAAATTCTCCTCTTGCCCATCCCTTCCAACAGTTTTTAAACACCTCTGCATTAATGGTGGCATTAAAATTTTTCTTAAAACTCATTTTCTACTCATTTCTGATCATCCAACCTATTGCTCTAAAGATACTAAGATCAGCTTTCCTTGCAACACACTTGTTGAAGTTTAAACTTGGTTCAATATTTTTCTTTCTGAGCAGCTAAATAGAATCCTACTGAGCAACAACTGAGTTTCTATTCCTGCCAGAATTTATTACACTTCTACTTGATTTTACTACATTGTTACAGACTTTAAAATTTACTGAAATATGCACTTAAAATATTTATAACCAAGACAGATGGAGTATGCATAGCTTTATGAATACCAACCAAACTATTATCATATGTGGGTATTTCACAAAACATTTCACTTTACACATAATGGCCAAATTTAGTCCTCACTTACAGGATGTGGTAGGTGTAGCTGACAGCAGAATCCATCCTTCCTGTACAAAAATCATTCCATGCATCTGCAATGAAAATCTTATTCTCTATGCTGAGGCTAATAAATATGGTAAATCTAAACAACTAAATGAATCATCATACAGTAGAGTATTAATATTAAAAGAATGTTAGCTTTTTGGCCATAAAAGATGCTACTTTCTTAAGAGAAAACATCTTATTCTTTTTGATGTTGTGGGTAAGTGACAGTCTCAAAGGGAACAGCACTCCCACGTGCGTGAAGTTGTTGACTCATATGGCATTAGCTTTCTATTCTGCATTTGTTTACTTCACACTCCGCCCTCTCTTCTCCATTACTCATTGCCCTATATCATCTTAGTCAACAATTAATTGTCTTCCCTAGGCAGACAGAAAAAAAATACAGAAGCTAACGGCTAAAATTAAAAAATGACATATTCACATGGGCCTCAGTGGAATTTCAGTGCCTAATGGCATGATCTTGGGAACCATTCTCAGTCATTACCTCATCCAGAAGTACATGGGATTCCTAACTGGTACACAAAAGCAATGACCCTAGTGTCATTTTCACGGTGTTTTCACACTACAGCAGGTTCAGAAGCACCAGAGTAATGGCCTAGTTGGGACTTCAGCAAGGAACCCTCAGAATCACTCAGTCTTTTCAATCACCTTCCAAATGCCTCCCTCAGACAATTCAGATGATCTAACATTTGTGAATACCTGTTTAGCTTCCCTAAAACKCAGGATATATCTCACAGTGCAGTATAAAAATGCTTCATATCCCATGCATGATATGGCAGAGTTTCAAATACTCAATGTATGAAAATTACTATGTCCTTCCTATATCACCTAGCAATCTCATTTATCACATCCATGGCCAGGACTAGAGCCTGTTTCATTCCTACCACTGCAAGTGGAGATCTTCTGGGGTCAGCACAGCACCACATCATTCATGGACCACCGTTTCTTAGAGACAGTTTGTCTCCCCCTTTCCTTCCTGTAGCCCTGACATTACCAAATGAGACAAGAACAGAGTTGTCAGATCAGCCTAGAATCTGCTTATCGGCCACCTCTGCCCTGCCTTTCATTGAAACTCCCACATAGCCAACTCTACGTCTTCTCCCACACCAACAAATCGAGTGTGCCCTGGAATACTCCCAGACACTGCAGCCAGCTGCCTTAAAATTGCTCCCCTGCTCTCTAGTGAAGTGTCTTTGTCTCTGAAACAGGGTAACTGTATGCAAACTACCTACTCAAAATCCTCCCTGGACCCTGCGGGACCATTTCAGGAGACTGCTGGTTAGAAGCAAGCCCAGTTAACATGAGGGAACATCCTAAGCACGCCCAATGGCATGCCACTGCTTGGCTGCTTCCCCAGGCACACTTGAATTTGCTTGTGTAGAAAGCATATGGCTCTGCCAGAGCAGGAGCTGAGGAAAGTCATTTCGCACAGATAGTTTGCTGCAAGAGATGACTGCTTTTAGACATTTTGTGCAGTACTGAAACACCTACAGCAGTCTGGAAGGCAAAAGTCTGCAGCACAGACGTGACTGAAGCTATATACTGTGCATCTCTCCTTAATCTGRTCCTCAGGAACAATCTCTCAGGGCTATGTAGATCTGACTTGACCTGCATGACTTTAAAGCGCTTGAATGTCTGGAAGACATATTACTGCAAGGCCAACAAACACAGCCACAGCACTTTTCCAACAGACCAGTGTGAATGGGCTAATACTCAGCTCTTGAATAACTTGGATCAGAATTAATGTTTGCCTTCAYGTGTATCTCCCTGATTTCTGCCAAGCAAGCTCAGAGAACACCAAACAGGACTGGACTGCCACAAAATATAACAGCAGCCACAAGTTTCTTCCCAAATATACAAATGTGTATATACTCTATGTATATGTACACACACAAAACAAAAATGATCCCTTTTCTGTGTTACCGTGGCAAAGGCACCCACTTCAACCACAGAGGAATAAGGTTCAATTTCTTCTATTGCTACTTACTGATGAAGTACCCCAGGGCACCAAAGGGGACAGCTTCTACTTGAAGCTATGTCTCTGGGGAAAAAAAGAAAAAAGAGGTACAAGCAAAAAAGTGAGTCTATAGCCTACTGCTTAGGGGACTTATCTGGGATTCACAGAGCTGCTACTATTCCTTGCCTGCAGGGCTCTTTTTTTTTATTATTATTTTTATATACAATGACAGCATGTAAAATATAGAAAGAGTCCTGGGAGCAGGAAGCCAAACATATAGCACCATTCCTTTCCTACTGACAACTGCTTTYGCCATTGGGCTACGCAATAAGCCTTTCTTGTGCAGCTAAGTCTCATTTATTTTGTTCTTGTCGCCAGCACAGAGTAATTTGTCTCATCCCTGAAGCCCACAGAATACATTAGTAGAGAAAAAGACTTAAAGAAAAGAGAGAGGTAGGAGACATGTCTATCCTCCTCATATGCCTATTCTTTTCTAAATTATTCAACCTTCTTGTAGATACTGCAGATAGAAGTTAAACAACTAACAATTCATGATAATGACAAAGGAAACATATTTAGTTCTGACTTCTTTATACTGTGAGGAATATGCAGTAAATACAGATAATTTAAGTGCTTCTGTTTTTATTTCTCTTATTTTACCCAAAGGAATCCCCTAACAGACATCAAAGCCACAGACCTTTTAGGTTTGTGCAAATGAATAAAAGTAGTCTCTAATCCACTCTATGATTTAGATAATTTATTGCACAGAAATAAGCAGAATGGGATGAACATAGGTTGCTGCACACAGTAACAGACTGTCTTTACACAGACAAGAAGAGCTAGCAATCTGTATTTGCACAGATCCAAAATCACCATAGCCACAAACAGCTATTAGAGGAGCTTGTGCCATGTGGTGCAATTGGAAAGGAGCAGACAYTATGATAAAGATAGTTTCAAGTAAGAACTTGGAGCTCTGTGTATGTGAGTGCTTTGAAATGTTTTCTAAAAACATTTTGATAATAAAGAGATTGTTTTTCCCAAATACAATTTTTCTCAAAATAATTTGTTTTCACCAACATTTTTCGATTCTTTTGCAAAAATACAGAATAACTAAACCTGAAGGAAGGCAGAGGTTTCCAAAATTAACTGACTCAAGTTCCATGGATAGAAGTGGCAGACTGCAAGTCAGCAGGCAAAAGGAGCTCAATGTTGGCGATATGGGGTATGTTTGATGTGACTGAGGTACTCTGTGGGGTTTACTGTTTGGTAGAAGGAAGCAAAGAAGTCATAGAATCATAGAATCAGAGAATTGATAAGGTTGGAAGGGACCTCTGGAGATCATCTAGTCCAACCTCCCTGCTCAGCAGGGTCACCTAGAGCATGGTAGACAGGGTTGCATCCAGGCAGGCCTTGAAGATCTCCAGAGAAGGAGACTCCACAACCTCCCTGGCCAACCTGCTCCAGTGCTCCGTCACTCTCACAGTCAAGAAATTCCCCCTCACCTTCAGGCAGAACTTCCTGTGCTTCAGTTTGTGCCCACTGCCTCTTGTCCTGTCACACGGGACAACTGAAAAGAGTTTGTCCCCGTCCCCTTGACACCCTCCCTTCAGGTACTTGTACACATTGACCAGATCCCCCCTCAGCCTTCTCTTCCCCAGGCTAAAGAGGCCCAGCTCTCGCAGCCGTTCCTCATAGGGCAGGTGCTCCAGCCCTCGGATCATCTTTGTAGCCCTACGCTGGACTCTCTCCAGTAGCTCCATGTCTCTCTTGTCCCAGGGAGCCCAGAAATGGACACAGTACCCGAGATGAGGCCTCCCCAGGGCTGAGCAGAGGGGCAGGATCACCTCCCTCCACCTGCTGGAAACAGTCTTCCTAATGCACCCCAGGAGACCATTGGCCTTCTTGGCCACAAGGGCAYATTGTTGGCTCATGGTCAACTTGTCATCCACCAGCACTCCCAGGTGCTTCTCTGCAGAGCTGCTCTCCAGAAGGTCAGCCCCCAGCTTGTACTGGTGCATGGAGGTATTCCTCCCTAGGTGCAGGACTCTGCACTTGCCCTTGTTGAACCTCAGGAGTTTCCTCTCCGCCCAACTCTCCAGCCTGCCCAGGTCTCTCTGAATRGCAGCACAGCCCTCAGGTGTGTCAGCCACTCCTCCCAGCTTGGGATCATCAGCAAACTTGCTCACATCACTTTCTTAGAAGGCACAAATATTGGTAAAGACTAGCAGCTCAAGTGCTAGTGATATCCAAGCCAACAAATGTTAGGAGTTTCTCTCATAAATTGTTGTTTGATGTTCTTCTTTAATGATTAACATAAAAGGGGGGGAAGTATCAAGACCTCTTGCAAATAAAGGTTCTCATGTTTGAAAACTAAATATTTGAGTTTGTTTTTAGTGAAAATGTTGTCCAGTGGTGTAAAAACTTTTCATGAAAACTTTCCTGAAATCAAAGTTGATAGAAAATAACATTTTATTAACATAATAATGCTTGGAAATGGAGAAATAATATTTCTTATCAGTGCTCCCAAGGAAGTTATGCAGTGTCTTGTTATTCATCATCAGCATCAGTAATCCTACATTGTAAAGAACACAACTCAGGAGACTGGCACTAGCAGTGAAATGCCCTAGTGGGACTGTGTCAGATCACTTMATKAAGTGATCTGACACATCTTTCATGTTGTTTTACCTCTTTATTTCACTGAGTCTATCAAACATTCTGTGTCCCTCGTAGAGGAGGAAACGGGTACTGAGGAACTGAAAGGAAAGGGTACTGAGAAACTGCAACACTGCGCTGCCTTAAAGCTGCACATTCAGACTGAACTTTCTCCTCTGGCCAGGGCCAAACCTTCCTGTGTTAAGAGCACGAAGTTCAGGTCAGCTGATCTGTCTGAATTTTGAGCTTCTTCACTTTAGGTAGACAACTAAATCATCTGTACAGCATATCTGGGAAATCCTGAACAGATGTACGGCTGTGGTAGCCTTAGTGCCCACATGCAGCATATGGTGAAGTAGTAACAAAATACAGGGTGAGCAGCAGCCAGCAGTGCTCCGCAGGAAGACATTGTCAAGATATTCCTGGTGAAGAGAATATTGAACAGCGAGATCAATGATATTATTAAGAGCAAACTCCAACCAACAGCCCCTAAGGAAGAAAATCCTCTTATCAATGCTTAGGTCGTACTATACTTTTGAAATACATATTAGTAGCTGTCTGAGTGATGTGTCACCACAGTAGAGTTAGGAAGTCAACATTTCAAAATGAATGTAAAAACTTAATTCCCTCTTCTGTCAGCAGCTTCACGGAGAACACTCAGTTTTATGTTTTAATAGAAAAGTTTTTGTGTAAAGGAAACAGTTTTAGAGGGATAAATAGATCTACATCCTTCTTAGAAGAAATAATTACTGCATCACAAAAAATGTTTTCATATGTGAAATACTATTTTATACAAGGAAAGACTTTAAAAAAGACTTAAAATAAATATAAAAATATAAAATGACATCACATAAAAATAAAAGCTTAATGGTATATAAAAATATCTTTAAACTTGATACTGTATAAGTTACTGAGTTTACACAACTGGGAAAGTATAATCTCCTCTGCATTTGATATTAAAAATCTGCTTCGGTTTGTCAAGCAAGATAATAAATAATAGTTATTATAAGTAATAAGTATAAGCAATTATAACAACTAAAGTGTCCATTGTCTAGCAAAATTGTATTTAAGTAATCCAACAGCAATTATGAAATTAAACATTTACTACTTCCTAGTTATACAACTATAGTTTTGAAATTTTTTTTTAAATAAAAACAACTTTTAAGATCTATTAAACTCCCCCAAATTAATAGGAATTCCTACACTAGCTATGCATTTTCCAGGTTTCAAAAAGGAAGAAGGTTGTATACAAAAGATGGTAAGCCCCAAAGTTATAGTCTAGAGGATTCTTATTTTTAAGTTCAAGTCAGGAATTATCTAAAACAATTGAATTATGCATGTAAGACTCCATTTTGGCTAATAATACTAAAAATTATCAGAGGACAAGTTCTAAGGCCCAGCTCACCATCCCTACTGACTAATGGTTCTAAAGATAAGATTTGCTTTTCTTTGACAGATGTTTCATTGAGAAAACATTTTTGTAAGTTCTTGGGCACAAATCTACAATGTTCACATCCTTCTTTTGAATAACTTTGGAGATTAAGCGCTTATCTAATTTAAGGAAAATAAAATCACCAAAAAACTACAAAACTAGTCTGTCTAAAAACCCATTATTGTAAAATAAAATATTGACTTATGAAATGCTAAAATTTAGATTTCTAACAAAGGACTAACAGCTGAAGCAAGAAGTAGGGAAAAAAATTAGTTGAATCAAAGATTGACCAACAAAGCATAAAAAGCTTTTATATGCATTCCATGCTTTCACCACAGCTTCAGAATTTTACTGATAAGATTTAACATGAAAGAAATGTCAGGTTTATAACAGAGGAGTGGGAGGGTGGCGTCAGATGATCACTCTTGATTGAATTACGCTATTTAGGAAGTTACTGTCCCTCTGCTAAAGGTTATCGCTTCCTTACCTGTGAGTTACCACCTTCCAACAAAGGCTTCATAACTGAATATGAGTGCAGTCTATGTTCCAATGCAATGTTAAAATTTTAYTTAAATCACTTCTTTATATCTTCCATGACAGTTAAAGCAATCATCTTACCACAGAGGYGATTCCCATTAGATTTTTAATCATCTGAATTCACTTGTCTAGGTGAAATACTAGCTTTGGGGTGATTTTAAGATGACAATCTCTTATAATAGCTCACTAAATACATTTATRAGATTATGTGGCATGAAGGTTATTGAATTTCAAGGAAGGTTCTGAGTAAACCACTAATGTTTATAGTAATTTCAGTTTCCCAGGATGAAAGAGAAACTGCTAGCTTTCTGACAAGTAATTGTCAAAGAAAAAAACTGATGGCCTAATATCAAAAGTGTCTTTGCAGCATTGGTCAGATAGATAATTAGCTGTCAGTTGGGTAGCTGTGAGACTGGATGAAATATAATGCAAAAGAAATATACGGCATCATTGCTGAAGGAGYTCAGTATGAGGAGTTGTCGCAAAGGTAAGTGAAGGCCAAAGAACAGAAACAAAGAAAAGAAGGGCAGATATGAAACAAGGCCTTCTTTTTAAGAAAGTCAATATTGCCTTTCATCAATGAACATTATTCTTACTTATCAACTATTCAACTGAAAATATTAAGTACTAGTTAATATTCTTCCGCTATTCTTCTAAGTGCTTCAGTGAATACGTTCATTTAACGAAAATGGTAGTGATAGCATGCAATATTACTGAAAACATCACTTGGACAAAAGAGTTCCAACCACTTTTCTGAAGGAAAAAAAATGTCACTTATATATAAAGGATGTGTAAGTAGCRCACAGTATACATTCACTTGTCTTTGAAAGTCATCATGCTGTATTAGTGTCTGAGAACCAACCACTAGTAAATAACTAGAAAACTGTTGATGTCATCTGAGAATTTGGTTCAGAGTACAGTAAGGGGAGCCAGGAATGCCAAATATTAGAAATCAATAAAATTATAAGATACTGAAAGGATTCTCTCCCTTAGTACATATTTTTCTCCGCATCTTAACAAATATTAATTTGTTTTTAATAGTGCTATTTAACACATTATCAGACAGGCACAAAACAAAGTTAATTCTTAAAGGCAAAATATTTTCCAAATCATGTGTACTACATAGCCTTGTAGCTATACCAGTGATGTGCAGGAAGCTATAGAGTGATGGGTCTGATATGAAAACGTTATGTGCATTCACCAAATTGGGCCTGAGCCTCCAGTCTTGGCTCGGACAAAAGTCCCATTGAAATCAGCAACAGCTGTGATGGAGGCAAGACTGCAGGACTTGGCTCAGAATGGAGATAGTGAATTATTTAAAAGAGTCTCATCAGCGTGGAAGGGAGAAGCTGTTAATATTTTTTTCTGCAGGGTCCCCTGACTTCAGTGATATAAAAGGCTGCATCAAATATTCCCACTTCCCAGAACACTACAGGTGCCAGTATGATATACCCTAGGCTAACTGGTACATCTGTACCAAACAGACGCTATAAAAATGCAGTTACAGTCCATGGGTAGCCAAGATAGGGAAGAAGCCAACTATTGTAATAAAACCCCGTAGCGCCAATTCGTTACAGCACAGTGATTTAAGATTGAATTTCAATCCTCCAATGAAGCTGTAACCAATCCCGAAATACTAAAGTCAAGCCCCTTGGCTGKTCGACCTGTACAATCCTACAAACAGCTGGAATGAACATGCTTRTAACAGCATTTAAGACTCCCCTGGTTCTTTTGTTTAAATGCCAGCACATGTACAGCAAAAGACAGCATAAGARACGCTTATAGGTTAAAGATCTTTAAAGATTTCTATCTTATTATGAATGATAAAGTTCATGTGAAACGATATCAGAAAAGGGGGAAAGGCAAGTTAAGATATGTCTTCTTTGTTGTTATAACAAGTTACACATGCCATGGTTTTAATTCAAATCCCTTTTATCTATTGTACCATCATACCCTTTCATTCCTTAAATTGTAGCTTCTTTTAGTCATAATTTTAGTYATTTATTTGCACATTCTAACACATTCAGCAAAACTTTTAAGCTTTACAGGCTTCCTCAATCACCACTTAAGAAATGGGGAGGCAAAGCAGGTAATGAGAAACTAGCACTGGTAAGAAACTGAAATGTTTATTATTACTTTGAAGCAGTAAGACATACAGGAAGTAACTGTTGATGATGATACCAGACAGCAGTGATGCCGCCAGTCCTAGATCTGTGCTAGATTCYGGTGATGATGGTACCCAGCCTTACTGCAGGATCAGTACTCAAAACACTCCTGACATGAATAGACGAGCAGATTGTGAGTATGCAAAGAGAGAGGCTGTGGGAAGGGCACTCAGACTGCAGTGCATGAGTCAAATTGAAATTCCTGTAAGGTAGATAGAACAGTATTCARAGCTGTTAGGAGATGAACGGAGAATGAGGAGTACTCATTTTGGCCAAAGAACAACACCCTAGTCTTATGAAATACATCAAGGAGCCTTTAAGGTCCTATAAACTCTTGAGTTTTAATGTATTCTCCTAAAGAAGACACAAATTAAACCAGGTGGAGCTCTATCTACACAACTAAGGAAGATGTGTGTTCAGAATTCAGCAGGAGTCTTGCAGAGGTCAGTTCATCCAAGGTCTGAGTTTAACTGATTCAAATTGTTTGATACAAGTTTTGTCATAAAACATCAAATGGTACAGAATGGCTTATGACAAGTCTTGTGAAACATATGATTTCCCACAGGATGGTGAATCTCCTGCTACAGTTTAGGTTTGTGGCTCCAAAGAGACTGTATATTCCATCCTAAATCACCAAGTGATTTTGCCTCTTCAGGCAAAAATGAAGAATTAAACCAGGCAGTGAAGTAGTAAAAAACGTCTTCCCTGTTATCCCTAATCGGAGCCATAGAACAGAGCCTACTCCCACAGCAGTGAGCAGTTCTCACTCCTGCATGAATAACTTTCCTTTTCTTTCCCAGAAACTTCTCTCTAGTGCCCCTGGAGTTCCAGCTATGCAGAAATAGGAGAAACAGAGAATGGAGCTGTTTAGGTTCTCCAGATGCACAAGCAAAAGAAAGGCAGATTAGTACTGGCTCAAAAGTCAAAAGATGTGTCTGAAAATTTTAGTACCTGCATTGTAGTTCATTCATTTGATATTAACTGCCAAGTTCAGGTATGCCAGAAACAAATATGGATCCTTTGACCATAATCCAGCATAGATTAGAAAACTCTCTGACACTAGATCATTTCATGTTGCCACATAAAATAGACAGARGTCCCTCCTGTTCACAGCTCAGCAACAATAACCCTCAACCTCACAAATTATTTGGCCAAGAGGAAATATAGTAAGGACAGAAGATGAGCTCCCTCTTTCCACATGCAGAATAGGCTGTTGCTTTTTCTTTCCTTTGACGAGAGGAAAAGACAGGGAGAGTAACAAATTCACCTGAGTGTCTTCAATAACCTTCTTTATCATTGACTTTTTTCTTCCTCTAGAGGTCTGTCTCACCTTCCCACGCAGCACAGCTCGCCCCTTGCAAACAGTAGAACACCCCAACTCACACCAGCAAAGAAAAAGTCAAATGAGATTGTTCATGACATTATAATTAACTGAACCAATTGACATTTGTTAAAAAAGTAAACTGAAGTAACTGGACCTAAGGCAGCAGCATTCAGAGCAGCTGCCCAGGTCCATTGTTTGAAAAATAACAAACACAAAACTGCTCTTTGTTCATTCTTCTGTATAATCAAGAATATTTAATGCTTCCAGCAGTTTAGCCTACCATCTGCTGAAGTCTCATAAACTCTCAAAGCATAATGCAGGATTTGAACTGGTTTACATCAAGTCACATCTCCTGATCTTTATGGATTCAGGCAACAGTCTGCATGTGAGACACCAGTGATTCTTTGTGGCATGTCCTTTATGCTATTTTTTTTCCTTCTTTCCAAGTACCGCTTTTTAATACAAAATATCTGTTCTTGCACCTTGGACACACAGACAGCATCCCATGAGCATCCTCATACCAGCTGCTATCAACACTGAGTAGGACACTTTCTTTTTTTAACATCTTCTACTAAGTGAAAGAAAAGGATAGGACTGAATAGTAGCATGACAAATTATTTTTGACTAGTTATTTTATCTAAAATAATTTATCATCAAAGTTTGTCATACAAATACCTTCCTACAGGGAAGGGCTACAGAAAAATACAGGGCTATATTTTATAAAGCTTTCTGTAGATCCTTCTATGAGGAAAAGAAGGAGAAAGGTGAAAATGAGTACTAATTTCACTGAAATATGAATTATAGGTTTACTAGAGAACTGGTAAGAGAAAGGTATGAATTAATGATCAAATTAATGTCTGTGTCTGGCACTTTAATCTTGTTACTTTGCTACTTTAGAAATAAGAATACTAAAGAGCACTTAAAGTGAATGTAAAAAGCATGACTTTTACAAAATTTGGCTATAAAAGTGCTACTTAGTGTAACAATTCAATATATTCATAAGGGGAGAAGTAAATGTAATTACCTGTGAACAGAACCAGTTTTCTCCAAATAGAGAGTGGGATGTACCCCATACAGATATGCTAAAAGGGCATTTATGGCTCATATAGCCATATAAGAGCATTCCTAATAAAAATAACAGGAGGTCTGAGGTTATTCTCAAACATGGAAGAATATAACTGGAATTAGGAGTGGGGAACAAAACAGCAATATCCTACTGTAAGTCCTGCTCTTTGRCATATATTCTAAGACTGGCCATTCTCCTGTAGAAATAGAACCCTAAATTCCCACTCATTTCTGTGATTTTGTAGCATCCTCATTGATTGGAGAACACAGTTCTGAAAGCATATATATATGATGTATATGATTTCCTAGAAAGTCATTGATAGCAGTATGGAACACTGTGTTCATCACACTGAACTAGATCCTAAATACAAGAGTGTCCTGCCACAAGGATGGCCTTCTGTATTGAGTGCAGAACTCCGCTGGTTAAATCCTTCTGGAAAAKGTAACAGGATTGACTGTGATAGAGCTACAGTGACTAAAAGATACATTTGGGGTCATCTAATCCAGTCCACTGATATCAAGAGAAACCTTGTTCTACTACTTATTTTTAAGAATTTTTCAGGTTATATGTAAACTAGCTTGCTCCCACTTTACTTTCTGGAATACCAYTCCAAAATGACATATTTTTCAAATGGTGATAAACTGCATCTGATCCGACTTGAATTCATCTTTATTGAACATTTTTTWAAARAACTCTTCTTGCTGTCCAGATAATTCTTACTTGTATCTTTTCCAGTCTATTTTCATTTACTATCAAATAAAAATATATCAATATTTGTTTGGCATTAACTGATATTCCACAGTTCATAAAAGAGAGAGCTGAACCATGACCTAACTAAAAACTAGCACTTAGCAATAGTAATGCTACTTTTTAGAGCCATTTTGAAACTCAGAATATATAAAAAGACATGCAAAAGTTCTTCATATGCAGCATATTTGAAACTGTTTCACAGAATAACTGTTCCAATTGTTCAATCTTAAATCTTCTAGTTTATGTTTAACAGATCTTAATTCATCTCTGAATGACTTCCATTCATTTTGCTATTTCCATCTAATCCTCCAGCTTCTACTTGTTCTTCCTTGAATGACCTCTCATTGACAATCACCACTGATTTATCAGTGGGACTGTGGTGTTCCTAAAAAGTTTATCCAGACTCATCCCTGCAAGCCACAGATGTAGCAATTATCTCCCTTTACCTTCACAATTCCAGCTGTTCTCCATTAGTTCCACTTCTGGTATTTTAGTATACTGTACAAAAAGAAGATAGCTAGTGAGATTCAGGGGAGCTCTTAATTTATCTCGGCAGTATTCTCTCTATTTATCCTATCAGTCAAATCTTATCCAGCAGCTCTTTTGACCATTTCTAAGCTTAACTTGCAAGCAGAAATAATCAAACTTGTCAACTGTCTCTCAAAGGGATTGGAACATCACAAACTTTAAGGAAAGCAGGGGCCCTACTATAATTTCATGAAATACATCAACACTGTTCAGAAGCTAGAAGTAAGTACACCTGATTACTACAGGCCAACAGGAAGAGAGAGCCTGTTCTGAAGACAGGCAATACAGTAGATGCTCATGATACAAGGGTTCTACTTTGGATTTCAAGGTGTGGATGTCAAACATTTGAAGAATTCCCCAAACATTTGTCAGTGCATCACCAGAAGGGGATGTTTGTGTAAACATTACATATGTTTGTGCTCATATATACCTGAGGTAAGAAGGTAATGGCTTAATTAGCTGTAAAACATGTCATTTGTGTGCAGCCTCTTTTCTAAGCTGGAGTAAAACACCATATAGTACAGATAATTTGCTTTGCACAGGCCATTTATGGGTAGCAAATAATAGCCAGGGTGCTATGTAAAAGATACCACACAGTCATCTTCAGACATAATCCTTACTGTGACAGATGCTGTGCAAATGCCTCTTGGATACCATCTGAAACTGTACAAACCGCTCCATGGAAACACAAAGAGATGGTTTTCAGAAGAGTAGCATCAAAGTCAGTGCATAGATCCTACTTGAGAGCAAGAAGGTCAAACATGTGTCTGTTCATAGATGCCAGCAAATCCGAAGTCCTCTGGAAGTACACGTGTACTTTCAGATACAAACGGTAAAGCTGAGTTCTTCCATTCAGGTATTTTCAGCACCYCTCCGTATACGATTTCTAGTGAATTCAGAAGATGAGCTACGACAGTAGCTGTGGAAAAGTGGTAACTTTGTGCAGATACAAGAGGCTCCAAGGTATTTTTCTCTCATCAAAGCATGTCATTATTATTACTGTGGCAAAGCATACAGGATCAAATTAGGATCAAAGTGATGAACTTGAGCTAATTAGTATTTCATATGGGGAATAGGGGACAAAATAACATTTTCTTTTGAATAAGAAGCTAGGACAAATTTATAGCAAAAGCCTAGAAAAACTAAGGGAAGTCATGTCAGGGCCTGAATCTGACATCCTCATCCTTGGGAGCAATTCCAGTGAAGTTAGTGAGGTTCAGACACATATGAGCTACAGGATCATGTAAATGAATGGTATGTATGCTAAAAGGGAAGAATTGCCAAGCTCACTCCTAAGAGATAAACATGGCAAAAGAGACCTTTTTGATAATCTTTCTAGTTCATCACAGTCTTACGTAATTTTTTCTATAAAACCAAGGTTTAGATTAACCAAAATGAATGCCAGGTGAATAAGAATCTGATTAAAGATATTTGCAGTGAAGAAATTTGCAAGACCAATTAATCAATTGATCAGTGAATTGAAAATWAGAATTGAGAAGTAAACATACCCAAAGGATCTGTACAGGTAGAAAGTATTGCTGGCTCCATAATTAAAAAAAAATGCATTTGGGTAAAGCAGTTGCTACCAAAAATGTCTAGTATTCACTATACCAGAAGGCTACTTTTGGGACCTTAGGCTACAATCAGACTTCGGAGTGATATCACCTAGAGATATTTACTATGTTTAATTGTTGACGTTCATGTTAGTGATAGCACTGTTGTTAAAATACTGTGATGTTGCTCACATCCTCGAGAGCATTGTAACATAGCAATATCTATGAATAGAAAATTAAGTACGTCTTATTTAACACTTACTTTGCCTAGTTTTTTGCAAAAAAGACAACTCATCTGTTCACAGTTCTAAAAAATATTCTGACCAGCTCAACAAGTGGAAGGCTGGAGAGAATAGAGGTACCAAATAATAAACTCCATCTATTTCAACACTTTYAAGAACTTATACCATTTATATGAGAGCAGATTTTGGTCACTGTGGTACAATAATCTGTTTCCTGACGGAAGGAGGGTAGTGGTCTTCAAATTGCCAAATTGCAGCATTATGACTTGATTTCAGGATTCAGAAAAAAAGAAAAGAGAGATAGATGAATCCGAGATTTCAAATTCTTATTTAAAAAGTAATACTATCAGCAATGAGAAAATGTGATGAGAAAAATTATGACCATCAAGTAGGTAAGTTTCATCTTTAGTGTAATATTTGTTTGAAGGTCTTACTGGTATGAAAGTCATTTTTAAAATCTAGTAAAAAGAATCTTTGGAAGGACTGAGTTGGTAAGTTATTTGCCTTCCTTTGTTGCTCACATTTTATCCACCCAAAATAGCTGGTTTTGTACAAAAAGCAAAGAGAAGCCTTTAATCCCAAGAAAAAGACCTGCTGCAGACCTGCTGCCTCATTTAATTTTACTGTGTATGTTCAGAAAGGGAAGACTATGGAGAGAAAATACAATGCTAGCTATCACTGTGAATACCAATAACCATCAYGTCATATGGTCATGTTTATACATCCAGTGGGTTTCAATCACTGTAGGGATATTTACTCTAGCTTCATCTCCCTAGCGAGAGACACCTGTTTCCAGCAGGGATAAGTAATCAGTCAGCGACACAGAGTTCTCAGACTCCAGGGAAGACACGCTGTAATCTCTATTCTTATCACTGCTGAAATAGCCAAAAAGACAAGGCACTGTCATTGAGCCTACTTTATCTGATGCCATGTCAAGAAATGATAAACATTCATTATCTTGCAGGAGCTCCTGAAAATCAGCTGTCAGAAGAGAAGCCTCTTTAATCCAGTGATTCAACAGATGGGAGTAATATTCAGAAAATAGATACGAGGATAAATCTATCAGTTCTCTATATGGGGCATTCCCACAYATATCTGTTGTCTCATTCTTTATCACTTTAGAGTTGGAGAGGCTTCAAACATGTTTACTTMTGATTCCTGAGTGATCATGTCACTTCTCTTAGTCTGCCATAATGATTTCTTAATTTTCTTCTCTGCACACTCCCACTTCTTTTTTGGGCCATGTTGCCCACTATATCTGCAGCTCTTCCTTTTATTTCTTTTGGATCAGCTTATCTCCTGTAGGTATCCAACCTATATCCTTAAGACAGAGTCTTGTGTAAACTCTTAATGACAATGTTAGTTTCATTTTTCACTTCACCTGGGGTATATGCTGATGAACTAACTGTACTAGGTATTTCTAGTGTATTCCAAGARTATGAGTTAAACTGTGTGCACCTTGAACTCTCGGTTGCCTTATGCTTGTGCACTGGCTTGGGTTACAAAACACATAAAAACACATCATATAAATTCTAGTTTTTTTCATTAATGTTCAAAAAGGTGATCAACAAATTATTTAGTCAGAAGTAGGTCACTGCACAGAYAGTTTCATTATTAAATTTATACCTTACAAAGCCTTTATGCTTGGTCTTAACTAAGGGTTGATGTCTAGCTGTTCTGCTCTAGGGGCTACTTTGCAGATAAAWAGCAATGATTAATTGTCTTTGACAAATAATATTCTTAATGACATGCTCTACTTTCCCCGAAGAACTAAAGTAAACCACAGGACATTGGAAAGACGCAGTTTACATTGCTATTTGTGCCTGCTTTGCACTCTGCAACCTCTCCATTCCTTATTCCTTACAGGAGTAACAAGAAGCTATCTCATGCTGAAGGGCTCAATAACAGTGTGCTAGGTAGGGATGACATCTTTCTTATTGTCATTTTTTGGTCAAAAGAGTTAATAATAATTTGTGATTACTTTACACTACTTTTTCATGAAGTACTTGATGATCAGAATCTCCAAAAGTTCCATGCATGTTTGCCTTGTTCTTACATCCTCCTCTTCCTAAAAATATGACCACTGTTAGAGATGAGAAAGTGCATTACCTAACTATGCGCTCTGATCAACAGTATGGCTACTGTTATGTTTTTAAATGGTCTTGAATTCCTCAGGGTAGTTTATTGCAATTTATTACTGTTTGCAAAGCTATTGCAACAGTGAGATGAATGAAGTACAAACCTTCATCTCCATTTTACGACTACCTACKGAACACAGTGAGAAGACCTGTCATCACCACTTTCATTCTCTGTCCTAAACTCACTGTACTTTCTGTGTCYTTTGATAAAAGTCAGGAAACTGCTGCTTCAGGTGAAATAGCTTTTCACGGAATCACARAATAGTTGAGGTTGGAAGGGACCTCTGGAAAACATCWAGTGTCCCCACCCCCAAGCAGGCTCATCTACAATGTTAGACAGCCTTGCATCTGGGCTAGTTTTGAATACCTCCAGAGAAAGCGACTCTACAACCTCTCTGGGTGACCTATTCCAGTGCTTTGCCACTCTCACAGTAAAGAAGTTTTTCCTTACATTCAGGCAGAACTTCCTGTGTTTCAGTTTGTGCCCTTTGCCTCTTGTCCTGTTCTTTTTTACCTTCAGATGAAAGCCTGGAAGCACAAAAAATATTTATCCAGAAAATAGGCAGCTTACACTACACTTGTAGGATAAGGACAAAACCTGAGTTCACTTTCTCAAATGGAGCTTAACTTGCTTTTGGATTACTACATTATTTGTGTGAACARTACATTGCTAAACATAAAAGGGCCAGGTAGTGCATACAGCACTGGTRCCCTGACTGTCCATGCTCCATGACTGCTTTTGACAGCCTCAGCTATTCTCTCCAGGACAGTATCTGACAAAATAGAAATGTCAGTTACCTTCAAGGCCTTCTCTGAAAAACAACATGCACAGGACTGGATTTCTTTCCCCTATTTGCYTCCCCTTGCTCTGCACAGTCCTCCAAGCCTCCAACGAGGCTTTCTATTTTCAAGCACTTTCACATACCTTCATATCATTCCCCTTACCACTGGTGGGCAACATATACACATTCCCTTTTTTTCTCATTGTATAAATGGCTCTGGTGGGCTGCAACACAGATTTTACCTTTTATTCAGACTCTTGGAACCCACACACAATAAAAGCAGTTCCACCTCAGCACCACAGAGAGCCCCGCTGGGCTCCTGTCCCTTCGTTATTTRGCATCCTGTGTTTTATTTCATTTGACGCTTTCAGGGCCTTTTATTATACTTTCTGCTTTCAAATTCTAAGTTTCTAATACAAGATACATAAGTACTGACTGTAGTTTTATTACTAATATTATTTGTTTTCAGTGATGTTCCAAATGTGTCAGATTCTTATCAGATAACTTAGAAGATAAGATAACTATCACAACTTATAAGATAAGAAGGATCTTATCTTATTTGTATTGGGTTCTTACCAGTTTTCAAAGGGGGAAGGAAATGATGTCTATTCTGCAACAAACAAAACCAGGTAAGATACCCATCTTCTTTTTAACTTCCTCCACTGCCATGGTAAATTCTTTTCTTCAAGTGAAGAATGGGTAGGAATCTAAGGCAGGGATAACGTACAAGACATATATATACTCAAGTATACCTTTAAACTTATCTCTAGTCTAAGTCCATGGTGATTCAATTTAAGGTATATATTCCCTAAATGTAAATTCAGTTCCTACTTTTGAATTCAGAGAATGTAGCCTGAAGTACCTTGTGGTTTTAAAAACATGTTTGTTCAGATAAGCTCTTTGTGTTAMCCACAAAAAAGGGATTTAAAGCTACAAAGATATCTCCAAACTCAACTGTAAATTAAAGTAGTCTCTTTGTACTGAAAGTCTGGGGTTGCTATATGGCTTCGGGAACATACATGGAACCATCACCTTTCTGTCTTCCTTTTCTCCTCACATACCATATTGTTGTCCCTTTTAATCAACTCTCAGGGAATAAAGCTCTTTGAACATGTTTTTAGTGAGGATTTATTCCCATTATACAAACATAGGATTACAACTCAGGGCCAAAATTTTAATCAGAAAAGTCAATGAAAAATGCTGAGTCTATCTCCTGGGAACACTAACTCATGAGTGTAATTTTTTTACTGTTTCCAAAGTAGTGTTTTTTAAAACAAAGGGGAGGCTTATTTATGGGGAGAATAGGCCRATTCTCCCCATAAATTTGAGTGTGATTTGTCTGAGAAGGTTAGAATCAGACATGAAGGCAAGTCACATGTGTGTATGCAAATATCCAAATATACAGACTCTTAGAAGCTAGTTCATAAATAAAAAAAGTGTCCCTAATTCTTTGGATTATATAAATGCATAAATAGCTGCATAAAACTCATTCTGAAAGTCTTATCTAATCATACATAAAGTATGTCTAGATTCGGAATTGTTACCATTCCTGAACAATGGAAACTTTATCAATTATGTGAGTAAGAAAATCTTAGCAATGAAGTAATACAGAAGTAATTTGACCCTAAAATTGACTGGTATCACAYAGGCAAGCATGGGGCTCCAATGGTGCAACCCATAGAAGAGAGGTTTGCTCTGGGGCAAGCCTCAAGAATTAAGGAACCTCGTGTGTATCAGGCCCATGCCACCACATCAGGTAGTGTAGCCTCAGGCTACAGCACCCTGGGAGCACGTCCTCTAAAGACCCCGTGAATGACAACTCCAGACAAAGGAGAAGCGACACTGCAGACCCACACCGCACCATACACACTCATTTGTCACAGAACAACCTGCTAAGGGGCACCTTGTTACCACTGAGCAGGGCTGTGGGTTGAGCACAAGGTCACCTGCTGATGTGCACGCTGGTGTTGACAGGGCCCTACGGCCTTGGTATGGCTGTAGGCTGGCGTTAKTCTGACTGGGTATAAAAGAGAGTAAGCCACATATGTTTGTTGTGGAYTTGGACCCACAGTCAGCTGCAGACCTGAGGACCCACCCTGAGGTCAACAGTGTGGCRAGCAGAAATTGGGGAAAACTACAGTGAAGGGATGGCCCATGAAGGGCAAGAGTTTTAACTGCACCATTACTAAACACTGAGTACATTAGTATATAATTTACTTATGGGACCTTTAAAATATTACATAACATTAGCTCTCTTCTGGAACCTCCTTGGTATTTCAAAATGTGGCAAAAAGCAACATCAAATCTTCAGAGAATTCCTTGGCTAATTCTTTCAAAACCTCTGAAGGCACATAGATGTGYACATTTCAAGATGTCTATCATTTTAATATTTACTGGTAGATATCCTCTTATATCATTGCAAGTGTGACAAACGTTTTATCATCATTACCATTTCAAACACGTCTATCATGTACTTGGATTTTTTTTTTCCTAAGAATGYAAAAGAAATACTGACTGACCTCTTCTGTCACTTCTACATTTTTAAGCAATTTGACAATTCTATCACTGGTCAAGAGACCCATACCATCGTTAACATTCTTTTTGCTCCAAATACATGTTAATAAACATTTTCATGTGCCTATTTCCATTGCCACAGATTTATTCCTAGTGCGCTTTTGACAATCTTAACAGTTTGCTTGACAGYTCTAGCTTCAGATTTATATTCCTTAAAACTGATATCCCTTTTTCTTCATGTATTTGCACTTTCCTTCCAAGGGCTTATACTTAAATGCTAACATTTATTAYATTAGATTTAATAATTCTGTATTAGCCTAAAGCTAAATGAAGTGGGTTGTAGTGGGTTGTGTCTTACTAACTGATCTTTATTTCCTATGCTTTATGGAAAATTAAAGGGAAAARAAATTCTTTCTTAAGGCCCAAGATGTTTGTTCTGTGGTTTACTTGAAATCTCAGTATGCTGCGTAATGTGGTCATTATAAGGCTGATATTTTTATATGGTGCACAGGTACAAAAAAAGGATGAGAAAGAAAACTTTGGGTCATTTCTAGACCCAGAGTCTTGTTCATTGCAGTGTATCATAAATTTAGTTTCTTAGACTTTTTCATGTAAATGATAAATGCTTGTAGAATTCTTAAAAAATATATTCTACTCTATGCTTTTACAGAACAGCCCCAAGAGCAATTGAGYAGAACATTACAGAGCTATCATGCTTTGATCTTTCCTAATTATTATCCTACTGTATCTTTTGAGTTAAACAAAAAAAGATGGACTGAAAATATTTCCTTATATGTAGATATTGCTTCCTCTTTCTTGCTGATATTTCCTTTATTTCCATATTAATTAAATGGCTTCATTATACCAGTAATCAGTATACAAAGCAGTAACCAGYTGGTTACTAACCAAACTTTTGGTTGATCCAAATTGCTTTAAGCCAGCAATAATTCTGGTCTTATATTTTCTTATGATCCTCATGACATAACCATAGGGAAAAACTACAACTACTACAAAATCTCTGCAGAGCATACATATGTGAAYGTAGAGAAGGACAGATAGGGTGAATAATAGATAGCTACTGTTAAAAAAAAATCTTTAATACAATGAGATGGAAAATGACAGGTTTAAGAGCCATATTTCTAAATGTTACTGCTTCAATTTTTTGCTATTATTTTCTTGGAAATGCCTTAAAATGTCAGATGATACTTACTAATCAAGTATCTGAATCAAGAGGTCRATATTTTATAAAGAGAACAAATGAGTTAAAAGAAATATGTTACAGTCAAAGACCTGCATTTCAGAAGTGTTATTCTTCACCTTAAATGAATTATGAAAAAGTTACARGACTTCATGTTTGGTCTAGTATCTGTAAAAATACGATATTCAAATACGTCAGTCCTATCACTATGCAGTAAGTGAAATCAAGACTAGTGATGAGATCAAGGTAAAAAATTTAATCCAGAAACCCAGACTATGCAAAGRTCTGCATTCAGACCCATCTCATTTTTCATCAGGAGGTGGCAAAACCTATTTATCTAAAGSTTAAGACATAGACTATTTCAGTTAGTGAAAGACTTGCTTTTGTAGAAAGATATAAACTATATAARCAATAAGAAATTATATTCCAGCAGGCTCCACTACTAACTAGCCGTACAATAATCTGTTTGCAATCAACAAATTCAGACTGAATCCACTGGCTTTCAAAGAGGATAAATGTGGTTAAAGATAAACAAACAAAACTTTTTYCCCATAATTTCATTTGATGCAAATAAGAAAGTTTTGTCAGTTGGGAAGAGTGAAACCTCAGAGTAAAACCATTCTCAGACAGCAATATGAACCAAAATGAACTAAGTCCCCTCMTCACTCACAAGTAAATCAATACCACTTTTAGCARTATTTCCCATGTGTAGAAATAAGTATGTGGGGTGACGATGAAGATGATGAAGAAAAGGGAATCTACAGTCACTGCACAGCATCCTTCTGGGAAATGAAATGCATATTTTGTATTCACTACCCAAGTGTTGTGAACTGTTGGTTTTTGCCCCTTTGTCTCCTCAGTATTTGCTCATGCTAACTTTGGCATATCTATAATTCACATGTAAGAATGTGTGTGAATTATATTTTCATTTCATCAATAAGCAACTTTTAAAATAACCAATATTCATTATGAGGATCTGTGGCATAATTCTCCGCATACCACTCTTCATTATAACTAACTCAATTTTTCAGTTTGTAGCCAGAATTACAAAGCTGGTGCTGGTTGAAGAAATTAATATGGACTCATTTATCTTTTTCATGAAATGGTCGCAGTGCAGGTGGAGGTAACAGGGTAAAGAATTGCTATTGTGTGGGCTCTGATTTCAGAGAACTTTAAGTCTATATTAATTCTGATGTGCAATTAACGCAGTTTTAATTTGCCTGTATACCCCGCTAACTTGAACAGCTGTTAAGTCTGAGCACAGTGTGTGTCCTCTAGGGACCTGTGCTCATTTTCAAAATGTCAAGATGTGCTTGGTTGGAGCACTCTGAGGTTCATATAGAATGGGAAAAATGCTCTTTAGAATAAATGAGTATAAATATCAGTTGTTATGTTGAAASCCTTTAAAAGGAAAGCAAAACAACCTGAAAATCCTCAAAGCCTATTTTGGCAAGCTGTAGAAATGCCATGTTAGGAGGAGATTTTTACATTGTTACAATTACCTAAGGCTGCAGGGGTTAACTAGACTCTTTGGCGGTAAAAACAACAGAACCACTGAAGTTGAYGGTTAATCATTTTCCTTCTGGTCCTGCTTCTTCAGTGACTGCTATTGGAYCACATACTTTCAAGAAATTAGTAAACTCCATTATGCCAGTGTTATTACTGACTTACTCCTTCAGTCAATCAATAATTAACTCAAAATTGAATCAAATGGTGATAAGAATCCAAAAAGGAAATGCCTCTTAACTAGCAGCAGAGATTCTGAAATAAGTTACTAATAAAGTAGGTATGTTTCCATGCAAAATTAGAAAAGGGTTTTGCATCTGCCTGTAAAGTTTCAGGGATAAAATATCCAATATTAYGGCATAGAGTGACAGAAGCTGTTAACTACATTGAGTTCTTAGCATCTTATCTTCCAATAGTGCATTAAGGAGTTCTGTCCCTTGCACGTGGAAAAATCACTGAACAGTACTCATATTGAGACTGAGTATCATATATAATAGAGGGTGTTTAAAGCTTTATAGCATTATAATATAAACTCAATGTATAAATACAGACATTTTCTACACATATAGTTTAGAATCAGTGATAAGTTCTTAAGTGTTTTAGAAACGTAAGCTTTACTATCCCCATTCCACAAACGTGAGAAAACAATCAGGCAGACAACAACTATGAGCTTATATTTTTACTTGAATTTCATATGTGTTCAAGGAGATAAAAATTAAACCTTTGCATGGCTTCAGGAGATGATGAGTCCAAACACACCACAAGCAAGTGAGGACTTGCAAGCTATGGATCAAATAAGGAGGGAGTGATGTGCGAAGATTTAACAGCCAAACAAAGCAGATGAGCAAGTATGCATTTACGTTAGGTTTCCTACGCTGATGTTTCATAGTTAAATACAGATAGAGGTAAGCAGCTGATTATTATGCCCCAAGAGGAAGAGGAAGCTGGTGGGCAATTATGTGAACAGTGGTAGGAGGCACAATACCTCCCAGGGCTATTCCTAGGTTGATACAATTTACATACCATTGTTTGCTCAAGACTGCGCTTAAAAAACACAGTTTATCCAAGGTAATCCTGAGGTGCACGAGTGGTCAGATTTGAAATCGAATAAAGTTTCCTGTCTCATAGTCTCATTAGTCTCAGCTTGCAGAGGAAAGACAGGAAAAAGGACTGCATGGGCACAGATGCAGACAGGCAGCATTTATCTCACGTTTCTAATGGAAACTTCCTACAGTTCTGTGGGAATCTATCCAGAGTGACCCATTCTGTAGTTCTTTTTCATTTTTATTTCGGCAACATCAGAAAATTTCCAACTAGTCTTTGAAAATCCAAATTTTGACGGCATCTACATAATAATAGGCAGCTGAACCAAAATCTGTAGTTGGATGTGCGTGTAGCRAATGTATTAATGTTGCTCTTTGAAATGCCTGTGATAAATAAAAAAACAGAGTTGGAGGAGGATTTGTATGTATATAAATACCTATCTATATAAAGATAGATCAATAGCTGAAAATTAAAGAAATTATAGAAAGGATGGCAACATGAAGACTTCTTGTATAAACTTCAATGTACGTTTTCCTTTAGAGATTATTAGATTACTGTGAGTTAAATGTACAATTAGACAACTATGTAAGTCTAGAAAGAAGGATTTGTAAGCAAAATCTGAGTCACAGAAAAAAGCTAAAATAAATGAGAATAAGCGGTCTGAGATTTATATAGGGCCAGCCTTACAAGACGTGAAAAGTGAACATTCTTCTGGGGCCCAGAGGTACCAGGCTCATTTGACTCTCACAGAAGTGTCACATATTGCATATGACTTACTTTACAGCCTACATTTTTAACTTTGGGAAAGATGACTAGTCAGTCTTCCATTTCCTGTGATTATGCAGTAGCAGTATTAGAAAACAAACGTCTTTCCACTGCAGCAATGAAAAGGTCACCCTGATTTTACTCTAACACTGTCGCAAATTTATAATAACTCCTTGAAATGCAAAGTAGCTAGGCATGCTTAAAACAATGTAAATGAGAGCAGAATTAAATCCCAGGCGACAGATCCTTGCCTGGTGTAAATATCATAGCTCTATTAAGTCAATTSTGTTATGATAATCCACTACGAATGAGGATTTGCTTCTATGTGTTTCTTTTCCCTGTTATATAAACAAATACATCTTATGCATTTAATTTTTTGAGGGTAATTGCTACTAAAAAAACTTTTTTAATTATTGTGCTCTTTTACTAACATTTGATTTAGGGAATTAGATGCTCTACATGAAGATATGTGAAGGGCAAAAGGGTAAGAGGGTGGAGGAAGATTCAGAAATATTCTCTCTTCAGCATCCTTTCTCTTGCTTCTCACAGCTCAAACTTTAATCCTGATCTGTTCAGAGTTCAGGTGCATTTTTGAAATTATTTCTTCCTATCAGGAGACAATCTCAGAAAAGACCTCTTCGTCTCATTCTTTGAAACATATAAACTTCATTACTAAGGCTGCTTCCTAAAGTTTAGCCTTTCAAGTTRAATTAGATTGCCTACACAGGTTCATAGTCTGTCAGAAAAAGATCTTTTCCCTCTTCTGACTCTGACAATGCATCTTGCATGAACCACGTCTGAGTTGAAACTGCATTTTTTTGTTCATTCTTTGTTTATTTTATTATCAGTGTCTGAATTGCTTCAAATTCCATGGGCATTACATGGAAATTGTTTTGACGGTGCAACTCCTCAACACAGGCTCTGCTGACAGACTGGCCGTTTCAGCTAATTAGGATTCAGACTGAATTCAGTCTCATTGCAGTTTTGCAGGGTTGTTATCTTGCAGGCMATCTTGAATGTTAAGCCCCAAGTCAAGGAAATTTTAATCTGAATAATGTCCAGAAACATGTRCATTGCAAATGCTAGATAACTGTTTCAAGCCAAGGGAAATTTCAGAATGTTAGTTTCAGGCTAAGGCCAGACAATATTTCAGCAAAGCGTAATGGTCAAATATTAGCGCAGTGTTTATTATACAGGTACACGACTGATCACCTTGTCTCCCACGAAAGCCAATCAGTAATAGTTATTTACTGAAGGAATCTAAAGGGCAGCTCTACTCTGCGATCTTAAAACACTTTACATTTGCTGCTTGATGTATGTTGAACACTGGCTGATAACAAAGTCAAAATTTTCTTGCAAACTCTGTTCGTCATACTCTAGAATAGAAGCAGGATGTGAGCATATACATCTGTACTAAAGTGCYGGATACAGTTTTAAAATGATTGTCAAGACTCTGCTCACCATAGCTGAGTAGCAGAAGGGCACAAAGGTGATCAYAAAAATCTAGATTTGGTGTTTCAGAAGTGATTCATAATGATTTAAAGCCTGGAAATGCATTCAGGCATCCTGCAGGATTTCCAAAAGCAGCTGTCTGCATGTTTAGGAATCTACACACCTTAGAAGACATTGCCTCAAGTGGCTTTGCACAATAACTGTAAATTTCTAGAGGCAATTCTGAAATTTAAATTCTTGCTAATTAGGTAACATAATAAGGCCAAAAAGTGCTTTAGATTAGATTTCCCATGTATAATAAGAATATCAGGAGGTGAGGCTGTTTCCCCTCATCCATGGCACTGTGAAGGTTCAGCGATATCACTGAAGCTAAGGCACTTGCTCCACATTTAGCATCTTGGACCCATCTTAAATCTTTTATTATGAAGTCTGCCTTGGACTAGACTTTGGAAAAAGTTAGAAGTATAGTACAATATTGTATTGTATTATTATACAATATTATAAACTGCTGGATTTGATTTATCTTCATTAATTGCAGGATTAAATTAATACATAGAAAATGCCTGGTTTCAGCTGATTTCAAATCTTCTATGCAGTTACTTGTTGGCATCTCATTCAATATGCCTGTTATGTTTCATATTTATGGACTATTTGTCAGTGCTTCATTTGTGGTCTGTGGCCCTTTCTCAGATGAAATAATCAGCTGTGGTGGTTCTGTGACATTCCCTGGGGAGCTCAAATCCATTCCTCTACAACAAACCAGTGGGAAGAGCTTCTGCATCACTAAATTCCAATTTAGTTCTTCAATTTAACCCTTTAAAAGAAGGCTTAAGTACTGAAAGGAAACTTCATTATAACCCTCGTTTTAGGAGTGAATTTCGTTACACTATGATTTTTTTGTACTGCATATGTCTAAAACTCTTTGACCAATAGAAATATCATTCCAAGTACAGGTGTCTAGATAATGTTGTTAAACAATTTTTTTTATTCTTTTTAATAATAACTTGATACAGGAGGTCATTTCTTTTTGCTGTGTAATAAAGAATTTAAGACTGACTAATGAACTTGATAATATCTTTTCCTATTACATTAACGGTTTTATACAAAGTGCACTTGTCATATAGTTGTAACAAAATATAAATATAAAAGCACCTCTCAGTTCCATGACTTCATAACATTTTAGTTAAAGACTGCTGCAACACCATAATTTGACTAATTCTACTGACAGACTACAAGAAAACATATATTAAATTATTCCACTCAAAATGAAAAAGACTTTTTAAAGACTTTTAATAAGGTCTGAAGCACAGATCCTCTATCTGGATCAATTTTTACTTACATTCAGCTTTTTAATAGCAAGTGAAAAATAGAGAAGGAATCATTAACATAACAAGAAAAATATCAAAGAATATTGTAAAATCCATAATTCTAGCTGACTGTAACAGTGTGCTTGCTTTTTCTTCTTCTGCTCCTTTGATTTTTCTGACATTGACATATATTCTTTTATGGCATGATTAGAAAGAAATGCTAGCCTGATGAAAGAGTCATCACCATATATTGTATGTGTCCCATGAAACAAGCATTTTTCACAGCCATGATAGCATAGTCTTAAAAAAAATGGTTATGCTTTTCAAAGATACATGCTGAAAAATTGCAGATGTCAAAATGTCAGCATAATCAGATGGGACCAGATAAAAGGAGGCATATATCCCATCTACTTGCCTAAGAGGCTGCAGAAGAGATCTTTATTACTATTTCAATTGTAGCTGAAACTCATTTCAGCGCAGACAGTTTGTGGAAGCATCTGTATAGCACTTAAGTTCTGTTTTAGGATCTTAAGTGAGGCTTATTGCTAAGGCCTCTCCAGTTGGGTTATTTTCACCATGAATAGGAAAAGCTTTATAGAAATCAACATATGGCAGTACAGAAATATCAGAGAGGTTTACAGCGATGAGTCTGACAAGAAAATTATTTCTGAGACCAGCCTAAATACTTGAATAAGGCACTCGGTGTTAAGAACTGCTATTACTATTCCAGTGGCATAAACATCCAGTGCATATATATATATATATATACACAGAAAATGATTAGAAATCATTTTGATAATGCATTGCTATTCACATGACCTGTTTTATTTTGCCAAGAATGCTTCTCATGCATATAAACGAAATTGCACACTATATTCAAGTCTAATTTGAGAACACAGACAAAAAACAATTCATGTGTGTATCTCTATTGGCCAACCAGTGCATGGTTTCCCCTAAACAAATGCTATTCAAAATAAAATTTAAAGCATTATTTTAAGTTAAAAAAATGTACTAAGCTTCTAGGCTAAAAAATACCATAAACAGACACTGTTATAAAAGAAAAGCACAACAGTAACACTTTGCATAAATAAATCCCACACTTTAGCTTCTAACTTTTAACATGGCTTACTAAAAAAATGAGCATTATATAATGACCTTATTCATGAGTGTGTTTCTGTGCYTGTCTGCTAACCCTGTTCCCCCTTTCTTTGGCCTATTTCAGCTGGATACAGTTGACAAAGGAGCACAGGTCTCAAGAAAACGGGAGAAAAGAGATGTGTTACTGATGAGGTTACAATGAAAAGTCACATTTGACAAGACACTAACCAGAGCTTACATGGAAGTTACACCAAAGTTAGCTAAGCAGAAGAAACGTCTGCAGAACACTAGGCGTCCCTCTACCTGGAGCCCGTCAAACTCCTTGTGAAGTCTGGAGAAAGAGAAGGTCGCAAACTGTGCCCCAGCGTCTGTGCAGAGAAAGGCAGGGGCAGCTCAGCCAGCTCAGCCTGCAGGAAGCCTAGTTTAGTCTGCTGCTTGCACATACACCAAATACTGCTGTCTCTGAACTAAGACAGAACCGAATCTGTGGGCAGGGAGAAGGATGAAAGTCCCACAGGTTAAAGACAGGTTTGCGAGCTGACGCACCGCCTGGCTCAGGCCCAAGAGATGCTCGTTCTTTCTGGGATGGGCTCTACTCTCTGGACCTYGAGATGGATGTTTTTCCAGGTTTTGCACACAAGAGAATACTTCAGTTGGTCTAAGGTATAGTCTACATTATGGTACCTCGATGGTAAAAATACCAACASTGGAGCCTTTCTTCCTTCTATTGGCTAAAAGGTCTTTAAAAAAAATGCTTAAGGAAATGCTAACTATTTTAATTAACATCAGTTAAACAGTGATTAGGTATAATAAGGTGAAAGTTTATGATGGTGTACTAATGAGGTGTGGATTTTAAGATCCTTATTTAACTTCAATCTTAGAGAAAATTGGATCTTCACATGTGCAAAGCATAGAGAAGATACTGATATTCTGTTTGCTTTTTTCAATATCTTTGTGGGCTACAAATTTCCTGTTTCATTAGAAAGGTACATGCCAATGAGTGGACAAAAATTCCACTTTCAGCATGCTCAAAATTTTACTGAAAAGAATTTGGAGAGGCTGGAAAGAGACTGAGATGCTTGCATTACTTCCAGTTCTAGGAAAACCTAAGTGACAGATATTGTACATTATGATCATACTGCATATACTGAACAATTATCTCTGAACAATGATTAGAGGATAATGTGTTTATGAGTGCTAACATACTGAAATATACATATTAAAATGAAACRGAATATTGTAACAGCAACAATTTGGAACAAAAGGCACACCATTTGACTCACTAATAGCTTTTGTTCAAAGTAATTTAAGTGAATTCTAAATACTATTTGCAAATTTTGTTATTCACAAAATTCATTTGTACTATGAAATGCAAGGCATGCTTTACTTACAGCTGGTGAAGAGCTGTTATTAACAGCTATATTCAGGATTTTACCTCAGTTGTAATATTTAGACAATTTATGTTTCCTATAAAATCCTCAAAAGATAGATTCTGTCATATATTTATCCTATAAACTGTTACACAGAAGTTCAGGAAAACAGTGTAAGGCAATTCTATATAAATCAACAGAATATGTTATACTCGCACATCATACTTGCTGATAAATAGAAAGGAGTTGCTGATACCAGATAGTGTCCTTGCAACACAAACATTTTTCCTTATATTACGGACTTTTGGTATTTAAAATATGATAAATCCTGGTCACTAGGCCAAGAACTTTTAAAATAGTGAAAGAGGAGTGATATAGTGAAAGAGGAGTGATATACAACAAAATACTCCTGAGCTAATATTTTGCAGGTGAGAGATCAAGAGGAATGAGCTCTTCATTTTCATTTTCATTTTCAATTTCAATTTCATTTTTCATCAGCTTGTACTGGTTATAGCTAAACTGCTTATGTCTAAACATATAAGRGCATTTCTGAGCTCCCAGGTTCAGCGCATACTCTGGCTGACATCTGACTCTACGCAGGGCTGAAACCCAAGCATGTGCTAACATCCTCTGCCTTTCCCCTTCTCACTCCCTGCCTCCTCCAGTATGTGCATTTTCCTAGGATCAAGACAGCACACTCCATCCAGCACCCCCCCTAAAATGAAATTTTATTATAAACTTCAGAATAAACTGTGGCTCATTTCTACCATTTTCTCAGACTTCCAATGTGACTTCAAGCAGTCTCTTAAATTCCACTTATAAAGGAGCCCAAATGCCACTTACTAAGCAGATCAGCTACCTCTAAACATCTGGACATTCACTTCTCTGTCTCCCTGATATGGGAAATATGGGTAGTACAATTTCTTTGGTTCCCAACTTTKTCCATCAGTTTAGGATTGTAAAACGTATCCAGAGTGCGCTCAGCACAAGTAGTGCCAAGGGGCTTTGCTGCTACTGAAATATAAACACTGAGTTAGTTGAAGAAGGAGCTAAAATATATATGTGTTGGTTAAATAGTCCACTCCAGGGCAAAAACGCAACAAGCGATTCATCTACTTCAAACWGTATGACTCTGAAGTTGGAATGAAAGGAGAAAATATGCCCTTGTTAAGGACATATACCTTCTGAAGAGTAACCTTCTTCAGAATGTATGTCCGTAATATATTGGGATGTACATATCAATCYAGTAAAGCACCAGTTTTATGGAATCTGGTAGTGCAGGACACAGATACATTAGGAGGAAGAAATGTTCTAATAGTACTTCAGTGAAACTCCTATAACAGTCCCTGAGCATCTTCTAAGATTATCAGCAGTGAGAAGTGTAATGGTGGTGAACCTTGGAGTCATTATTTTTTAAATTAGAGCACCACTTTCATGGTGAATATATCAATGGTTACTGTAGCAGTGCATGCTATAACGTAAGTGCATATAACAAAAATAAATGATCACTAAGATATGTAACTAGCTGATCAAAAGATAAATACAAAACTTTTTATTGCACGTGCCTTATCTAAGGTGTTATGATTACTTCTCTCCATTGGCCACAGTAGGAAGCCAAGGTCTGGTATCCTTGAATACCARTCTAAAATACTCAATAGTCTTGTGAGGGCAAATATAACCATAGCTTGCAGTAGGTGTGAAGATGGCCCTAAATGTGAGACTGCCAAATGCATCAAAGAATTCACTTTTTYTCAGAAATCATCATCCTTTCTTTTGAAAACTTGACCCTTAAAATAATCACCCTTGCTTGAATCTCTGCCCGTTTTGTCTTCTTGCTTTCTTCCACTTATTAGTCCTCCCTCCTCTTCAGCCCTTTGACCATGCCTTTTCCACACTCTGTGGAGCTTGAATTTAARGAGGTGTGAGGAGGGAGCAGCCCTACTGAAACAAGTCCAACCTAGCAGTGGAAAGAAACCATTTTTTTTATCATGCTTTCTCTCTTCTTTAGCCAATTAATGGCAGAAAAGGTTATTCAGGAGCAGGTATCTGAACTCTGTTTAAGAGACTCATAGGTGCTGGGTCAGAACGTTGTTTGGAAGTCAMTACTACATATATGCTCAATAGATCCAGTGAAAGAGCAAAATCTTTCTTATTGGCCAGAATGGAGGCACGTAAGGACAGGTTTGAAAGGGTATAGACCTATTTAAAGTCCAGTGGGAGACTCCAAGCCCAGTTCATTACCAGAACTAGTAGTTTCACTTGGAGAAAGAAGGAAAAACCACTGTTCATCATAAGAGCTCCCTCTTAACAATGGCAAGGGCAGGAAGGTGASAGCAGAGAAGGCTTTTTACAGAAACAGAATGAAAGAAAGTGAAGAAAAAACTACAACTGCTTTATGGAGAGAAGAAGGGTCAAAGCATCCCTGAGCCTGCTGTGGGTTTTCTGACATTTTAATATGAGCAGTTTCAACTTAGTTCCTGATCTTCAAATGATCATCCAGGGAAGAAGGAGAAGGAATTACTTCTATGCAATGCCAATTCCTAACTCTGGTCTTAATAAGAYCAGTTCTAAAAGATTGTAACTGTCAGACCTGTCATTTATGACAATTTGTTTTAGACATTAGAAGAATCTTTATTTGCAATGTTTATGGCATTAAAGGAAAAGAAATATCTGACAGTAACAGTCACCAACAGTCACCAGCCAGTATCTCTGCAGAGGTCACTTAATGCTCATTCCCCCTCTCTCTCTCACCTTTTCGTGTGTGTGTGTGTGTGTGTGTGTGTGTGTCTTTTCTACAAGTTTGTTGCTCTCTTGCTGCATTTTCACTAGGCTGCCTCAAGTCAGGTATCTGTTTTCTCACAGATTTCACCAAGAAAAGGCTTTTAATCTGCTGACACTTCTGGGCCATCTATAGGAAAAGCAGCAGCACTTTAGCACCAGAAAGGACAAAGGAGTCAGGGGCCCATAAAAATCAGAATAAAAACTATTTCAGCTTTGTTGTTCCCAGCTGAGGGAAGAATGTAACTTTAACTTCCTGGAACCAAACCAGTGAACATAAGAAGATGTCCACAGAAAACTCACACAAACCTGAATATATTAGTATTCATAAAAAGATGCACAGGATTCAATGCTAAGTCCTACCTCAACCCTCCAAAAATAACTCCAAACCTAAAACTTGCATCAGCATCAGGGAAGAGGAAAAGAAGGAAATGAAATACTACATAATCATCCAATAGAAGGCAAAGCACTCTAACTCTACCTGGGACCAATTAGACCTAGTGAGATCAAATAAATATTTATCAACATAGCCAAAGGGCATGTCCTTGTCCACAGGTTGACTGTATTAACTTGGATACTTCAAACATAAAATCTAGAAACCAGGGAGCTCCAACTGACTTAAGCTGGTTCAGAATTGAATTGAAATTGTAGCAACGTGATGTACAATGCGTAAGTGCATGCAAACTCTTCGGTGAAATCTACCTCTTGAGATTCACGTGGGGTTTGAGATCTCATCCATACTTCTCTCAATTAAGGAAAGGCATAATGCAGGGGTCTCACACCATCTCCCTCTCTTACCCCAGGAACTTAAGGGAAGTTTGAGGAAAGGCAATAATACATTTGTGAAACAGATTATTTATTTSCAGCGTTTAGGAAGTCAGAGTCATCTTGTAAGATGCATATGTAGGGAGAGTGAGACTATGAGATGTAAAGGAGATAAAAATGCTTAGGTAAAAGGTCTGAGCTATTTTAGAGGACCTCCGAACAATTCAGGAGACATTTATTCAATGAAAGATGGGATGAGAGATCTCACTATCACATGGCAAAAGGCTCAAATCTTTCAAACACTGTATTTTGATGATTTTTTTACAAGGGTTGTGCACTTCTTGCAACTTCTTGGGAGTATGGTCATTTACATACAGTCTATAAAAATTAAGTTTATCTTGACATATTAAGCAATTAATATGCAAAAGTAAGCAGTATCTTGACAAGGGATCTGCCTCCTGTAAGTAGTTTAGTCATTTAACATAACAGACATTTCAGAAGAGAATTTTGAGCACTTCTGCTGTAACATAACATTCTAATAGAAAGTGACTTTACGTGGGGGAGCTGTAGACAATAAATCACTGGAATACTAAACTATTTTGATAGCACATCTGTTTTAACAGTATGCAGTGCCACATGGTGTACGCAGAATAAACCATTCAGCTGGAAGTGTTTTTCACATCTGTTGAAAGGTTTTTGCACATGTTCACATGAATTCAGATTACATACACAATTTTTATGAAACTGTACATATGGAAAAAGATCCAAAATTTTAGGAACAATACAGCTGGAATAAGGTATAGCAAGCCGAAAGAACCAAGATACACTTTTCTCCTCCTATTAGTAGATGAAATTAGTATCAGGGGGAAACCCTAAATTAGAGTTTAAAAGCAGGTCATAACAGACCAGAATGATATAAAAGGAGACAGAGAGGAAACAGAAGAAATCTGCAATCCAGAGATATTATCCAAGAGTGAAAAACGCCAGTCCTATTGATAATATTTGAGTTCAGTTTGACCTAAACTCAGAAAGCCTCACATTTTTTCCTGAGCTCTGTTACTGTGTTCTTCCATAACRTTGAGCATATCATTTGACCACCCTGTATCTCAACTCTAGACTAGACTAATGTAGTAGTTACATGGGGACTTCGACACTTTCCTAATTACCCTATAGCAATATTGTCAGAATAACTGACAATAATGCCCATATAGCTCTCAACCAATATCTAGACCCTCAGAAGGACCCTAATCCCAAAGACTGTTTATGGGCAGACTACTAAAACCTGATAGCAGAGACAAACCAAAGAAAAAGCATACAGATCTAAGCAGAATCCACAAAAATTCTGTATGTGAAAATAAAACTTTAAATCAATCTACCTATTATTGCAAATTATGAGAAACGTCAATTTTTTTCTGTATTGTATTAAATATCCAACTAAAAAAACAATGCTTTTTCATTTTGGRAGTATGTTTTTAATTTATTCACAAGATCATCCTTTAGAACATAAAAATCTTCTGAGGGTATCCCATGCTTAAATGAAGCAATTATTCTCATTAGCTTTCAACACAGAAAGCTCCAGTATCTCGTGTGTAATGAGTTATGAATTTAACACTCTGCAAGTCTAGATAAATAACTAATTTAATCTATACTAACCATGAAAAACAAAAACAGGATTATATGGAATACTTTTTTGTTACCTTCTCATTTTACACAATGGCCAAACAAATGAAGTGCACAAACGCACAATCTATCCTGTCCTATTGCATATCATCAACCTAAATCACATAGAGAGGAAGTGGGGACAACTACCAGCACGAGGTTTAGCTTGCTAATGAGTTTGAAGGAAATTGGCCAAAGAATATTCCAGATGGCTAGTTTTTATCCTAACTATTCACAGAGTCAGATGGTCTGTTGCTGTGAGTGATGCTCCCTATTAGTAAATGTTGGTCTTTCTCATCACATAAATCAACAGTTATCTATCTTCCTGATGCTATCAAGTCCTCTGATGATGCCTCAACCATGACAAGAAATAATGAGAGATTAATTAAACTGTTAACCTCTCCTGTAGTGTTAGCTATAGTAAGAGAGAGGGAAAGACGGTCGTTCATAGAGAACACTGCCAGTACACGGTACCTTGGAGAACAAGTGCTCAGTATGCAGCCCATTACAGTGCAAAATTTATAGAATTTACAGGAATTATCATAGTTTATAAGGAAGGATTTAGCCTGATGTGACTATAGCTTATGCATATTATGAACAATTGTATTAAAAGGTGCATGTGCTGACAATTTTAGATAAGTTAAAGGCAGCCCTGTGGACATCTGATAAGTTTCTAGCTCATGCCACATTTCCCAAGAATAAACTATATCAGCTGCAGCTGGCAGTAGCACAAGAAATAAAACAAAAACTACTTAGAGACATCAAATGGTCTGAAAATTACATCAAGTAACCCTAGCTGAGACTAGAAATGAATGACTTCTGTCCCTTATAAAGAGGGATACTGGAAAACTATCCATTTATCATCTAGTCTATGTAAACTCATCACTAGGTCACATACTCTAGGGTATGCAATAGAAGCAATACTGCAAACAATGTTGTGTAATAGAAGTAGATAGAAAACAAAACATCCAGATTGCAACTATTTGGAAGGGCTTACTCTGAACATATCTGGTCATACCTAATTAATGCTCCTGAAGAGCATACTCTGATCTTTTTTCATTTGAAGGGAGTCTAGTTCATGCGCTCTGAGACTGCTCCATGATGCAAACCAAAGCTCAGTGAGTGGTGACAATCAGGAGATTCCCTTCAGAAGCACACTCCTGATCCAAACTAATGCTAATTCTAATGTAAATGCAGCCACAAATTTTATTTTTGATGAAAAAATATAGAAGCATAATACACATTTAATCAGTTTTGTGTTCCCATTAAGATTGAATTAGGTCCTAAAAATGGAACTTGAAACTTTTAGGCTCCAGTACTAATTTTAAGAATAAAATGTTATGAAGAGCCTCCCTTCATGCTCTGAGCTGAATTCTCTGAGCCTGAAGTCCCCTGAAAGGCAGATTTTATAACACAATGTCAAATCACATGCTGATGTGCTTACATGAATTTAGCACTTTAACTGGTTCATGTTCCACTGCCATGATTGTCTGAACTCGACTGGATAAACATTTTCTTCCCTGTCAAAGGGACAATGCTTTGTTGAATGGATGTTTTTACGTTCTTACCTTGAGTAGAGTTGAGGATCTACAAGCAAAAAACCCATCTACTAAGATAAAAAGGAGAGGAAACTACAGAACAATGAGCAAATTTTTGACACATTAATTATTGCTTCAAAAATTTTATAGCACTAGGCCTATTTTTCACATATGTAAAAACACAATCACTTGCATTTCCGTTTTTTCTGTATACCTCTTGGATTGGAATTCACAATTCGGAATAAAAACCCAATTCAAATAACCATTTGCTATTTGTAGAAGAGCATCTCAGGCAGGTTCTTCAATCAGGCAAAGCCAATTTATCCATATGAACCAAGAGCTGAAATATCAAAGAAACATTCTTACTAGAATAACCACTTCCCACAGGGCAGTAAATGTCACTAGGGAAACGCTGGGTTTTTCCTCTTTGAAAAAAGACCTTGAATCAATGCCTTCTTAATTGTGAAATGTATTAAGAGTTTTCAGAAATGACATTATTCTCTAATGCCCCTGTCCATTAATGGAGCACATTCATTGTACTGATTAAGATGGTAAAGAATCATTACACTGGTGGGAATGAGGGAAAGAAAATTGAAACATTCCCTGCTAAGAAACTAATTTCACTAAAATGATGGGAAGTCAGTGGAACTGAAAATCAGGAGATGTGAGAATTAGGTCTACTCATCTGCGTCACATTTCATGGTATCAACAAAGGCTGCTTTGAAGAAACTCATTCCAGTTTTTCTACTCTCTGTATTTTTCCACACAGTACTGCCTATTTTTTCTACTGTTTCTTTCCCTCAAAAGGACCCACATCACAGTCACAGCCTAAAGTAAACTTAAGCAACACACTCTTCTGAGCACAGTTAATACTGTTTTGAAGGCAACTGTTTTGGGGATTTGGATCTATATGATATTCCAAGGGACTCCAGAGCAAAACTCTACCCAAACCAAGGCCCGTTCAAAGAGTTTTTCTGCTAACAGCAGCATGCTCAAAATCAGTTTAAAGAAGTGTACAATGCTGTAACATGCTACCTGCTCTTTGATTACATTGGCAGCATTCACAGAGATTGTATCCAATTTCTTCATATTTGGTTCTTGTATTATTGGTGAGAGCAGTTTTTAAAACCTATTAGGAAAAAGGAATTCACACCCCAGCTTCCAYGTACCTCTCTCCTTCTTGGCATGCTTGAAATGCAATGTTACTAAATATATAAAATACGATATTCTACAGAAGACAGTAGAGAGAACAATTAGCAAAGAGTGGTATATACTGTACTCCAGGCCTAAAACTTCAGGGTCTTCTCTGAAATTCAACCTGATCAAAGAAAGCTTAAATTATTGTATTGTGGGAAATAAAACCAAGCCCCCAGGTAAAAGTCAATTTCTCTTCTACCAGAGCTTATGTGTCCCTACTTTCCCTTGTATTATGACTTCTGAAGGAGTGATTGATTCCTTCCACCATATTGAAGTTTCTACTTCACTACACCTAGATGGCTTTAACAGGCTATAATKTTACATTACGTCATATTTTCGAGAATGAGATATACAAGTTAGTCTATATTGATTWGAATTCTAGTCAATATAATTCAACTAGTGCAGTTACAAAAGGTTATTGGCCATTCAGGGTTTTGTGAATGTATATACAAAAAGCACAGGCAGAAAGATAGTATGCCATAGTGTTAAGAGAGTGTTTGTTTTACACTCCTATATTTTTCTTATTGACATTTCAGAAAATGCTCTTTATCTGTATCRAAAGGACTTATGATCACCCCAGCATTTTGGAAAAACCCAGGGAAGGCGTATACCACACTAGTAGTCACCTTGTAATAAWCATGGAGTTTACCTGAGTAACAGAAAAATGTAGTTGAAGTGATATTTGGTTCTGGTCCAATTCAGACTGAAGAATTAGACCTTGCTGCACTTCTCTAGACCTTCTCTTGCTGTTCCTAGACCTTCCCTGCATCCCAGGGAATTCTCCTAACAGTGATGTTATCAATCACATTCTTGCTCTGAGCCAATAATTATTTTCATAGAATTCATAGAATCAGTAAGGTTGGAAGGGACCTCTGGAGATCATCTAGTCCAACCCCCCTGCTCAGCAGGGTCACCTARAGCATGGTAGACAGGGTTGCATCCAGGCAGGCCTTGAAGATCTCCAGACAAGGAGACTCCACAACCTCYCTGGGCAACCTGSTCCAGTGCTCCGTCACTCTCACAGGGAAGAAATTCCCCCTCRCRSTCAGGMRGAACTTCCTGTGCTTCAGTTTGTGCCCACTGCCTCTTGTCCTGTCACAYGGGRCAACWGAAAAGAGTTTGTCCCCGTCCCCTTGACACCCTCCCCTCAGGTACTTGTACACATTGAYMAGATCCCCCCTCAGTCTTCTCTTCCCCAGGCTRAAGAGGCCCAGCTCTCGCAGCCGTTCCTCATGGGGYAGGTGCTCCAGCCTTCTGATCATCTTTGTAGCCCGCGCCAGACTCTCTCCAGTAGCTCCATCTCTCTTGTACTGGGAAGCCCAGAACTGGACACAGTACTCGAGGCCTCACCAGGGCTGAATAGAGGGGCAGGATCACTTCTCTTGACCTGCTGGCAACACTCTTCCTGATGCACCCCAGGAGACCATTGGYTTTCTTGGCCACAAGGGCACCTTGCTGGCTCATACTCAACTTGTCATCCACCAGCACTCCCAGGTCTTTCTCTGCAGAGCTGCTCTCCAGACAGTCAGCCCCCAACTTGTACTGGTGCCTAGGGTTATTTCTCCCTAGGTGCAGGACCCTGCACTTGCCCTTGTTGAACCTCAKGAGGTTCCTCTCTGCCCAACTCTCCAGCCTGYCCAGSTCTCTCTGAATGGCAGCACAGCCCTCAGGTGTGTCAGCCACTCCTCCCWGCTTGGTATCATCCACAAACTTGCTGAGGAGGCACTCCGTCCCYTYRTCCAGGTCGTTGATGAAAAAGTTGAACAGGATGGGACCCAGTRCTGAGCCCTGGGGGAYGCCACTAGCCACAGGCCTCCAACTAGACTCCACACCACCAATGACGACCCTYTGAGCTCTGCCTTTCAGCCAGTTCTCAGTCCACTCATCTAACCCACACTTCCTGAGTTYGCCTAGGAGGATGTTATGGGAGACAGTGTCAAAAGCCTTGCTGAAGTCAAGGTACACAGCGTCCTCTGTTCTCCCCTCACCTACYCAGACAGTCATTCCATCAGAGAAGGCTATCAGATTGGTTAAGCAGGATTTCCCCTTGGTGAATCCATGCTGRCTACTCCTGATCACCTTCTTCTCCTCCATATGCCTGGAGATGACATCCAGAAKGAGCTGTTYCATCACCTTTCCAGGGATGGAGGTGAGGCTGATCGGCCTATAGTTGCCTGGGTCCTCCTTCTTGCCCTTCTGGAAGACTGGAGTGACATTGGCCTTTTTCCAGTCCTCAGGCACCTCTCCAGTTCTCCAGGACTTTTCAAAGATGACGGAGAACGGCCTGGCAACATCTGCCAGCTCCCTCAGTACCCATGGGTGCATCCCATCAGGGCCCACGGATTTGTGAACGCCAAGCTTGCCCAGAAGGTCTCTAATCCTATCCTCCTCAACCAAAGGAAAGTCTTCCCTTCTCCAGACTTTCTCCCTTACGTCCAGGCTACAGGATTTATGAGGGCTGCCCTTAGCAGTGAAGACTGAAACAAAGGCGGCATTCATTAATTYTGCCTTCTCTGTATCCCTTGTCACCAGCGCCCCTGCCCCATTCAGTAGCGGGCCCACATTTTCCCTAGTCCTCCTTTTGCTGCTGATGTATTTGAAGAAGCCCTTCCTGTTGTCCTTCACATCCCTTGCCAGACTCAATTCCAGCTGGGCCTTCCTTGCTGCATCTCTACATACTCTGGCTGCATTCCTATAATTCTCCCAAGTAGCCTGTCCCCTCTTCCACATTCTGTGTATTTTCTTCTTCTGTCTGCATTTGGCCAAGAGCTCCTTGCTCACCCATGCAGGTCTCCTGCCCCTCTTGCTGCACTTCTTACTCATAGGGATGCACTGCTCTTGAGCTTGGAGGAAGTGATGTTTGAATACTAGCCAGCACTCCTGGACTCCCCTTCCTTCTAGGGCCTTAACCCARGAGAKTCCTCCAATCAGGTCTCTGAAGAGCCCRAWGTCCGCTCTCCTGAAGTCCAGGGTTGCAATCCTGCTTGTTGCCTTACTTCTTTCCTGCCGGATCCTGAACTCCACCATCTCGTGGTCACTGCAGCCAAGGCTACCCCCAACCTTCACACCTCTAACCAGTCCCTCTCTGTTGGTAAGGACAAGGTCCAGCAGGACRCCCTTCCTCAYAGGTTCCTCCACTATTTGTGACAAGAAGKTATCATCARTGCATTGCAGGAGCCTCCTGGACTGYTTGTGCCTTGCTGTGTAGTCCCTCCAGCAGATGTCAGGGTGGTTGAAGTCCCCCAGGAGGACCAGAACCTGGCACAGCCAGTTGTTGATTTGGAAAAATCTTCCTACTCCTCCTCCCATGCCTATCCCTAATCAGCAGGACCAATGAGAAGACCACCTGGGCTCCCAGACCCTTGACCACCATGCCCAAGGCCTTGAAGTCTTCTTTGGTTGTCTCTAGTTTGCTCTCTGTATCGTTAGTACCCACATGAAAGAGCAGCAGAGGGTAGTAGTCTGATGAGTGGACAAGCCTTGGCAGCCTTTCAGACACATCTCGTATTCTCGCCCCTGGCAGGCAGCAAACCTCTCTAGAGGAGGGGTCAGGTCGGCAGATAGGCGCCTCTGTCCCCCTCAGCATGGAATCACCCACTACAACCACCCGTCACCTCTTCTGAGTGGTCATGCAAGGCACAGGCTCAGGCAGCCCAGTTGCTTCCCTTGAGGCCAGGTCTGGGTTCTCCTCATCCTGGAGTGCACTAAACCTGTTCTTCAACTGTAACTCCAGGTCTACAGGAGGATTAGGGGCCTTTCTTCTTTTKGTTCGAGAAGCAACTAGCTTYGAGCCTTCTTYGACAGTGCTGTGCTGAGCTATTTCACTCTTCACAGAGTCCTCCAGCAACTCCCCTGCTGCAGGGGATTGGGACTCTGGGAGCAGCACGGTCTCTGAGAMYGCCCTGTCTATCTCCTGCTCGCTTTTTTGCATGCTTCGCAGTCTACTGACTAGTAGACTAGTGCACACTAGAGTGGGCACTACTAGCGCTGGAAAAAGAAAGATGTCCTGTTGCACCTAACTGCGCTCCTCCTGCGCAAACTGCTGTGTCTGTTCGCTGCGCTCTGGGAGCTGCACTCCAGGCCTGGCTCTTAAATAGACCTCTCCCTACTACGGACTCACAGGGTACTTGATCCACCCTAAACAAGGGCTACCTGTGTCAAATGTGAAAAAGATTCAAAAGGTAAGCCTAAATTTTTTTTCAATCTGGAGTGATACAGATTTCATACAAATACTGATGGTCGCTTTCCTAGCCTAAATCAGAATTTATCATTGAACTTACTTGGGTTTCTCTATATCCTGAGTGAATTTTCCAGCCTYCAGGTACTACCAGTGTTTTGTGTTTCTCTGATTTTGAGAAAAATCTCAGTTCTGGAACACAATTTCCTGTGAAAATKAAATCAAAAGGAAAAGCAATTCCCACCAAAACAGAAAACAATTGTCATAGAATTCCTGACTACTCATGATCTACAGTAAGATAGTAACTGGAGAAGAATTTCCAAAGTGAAGCCTTCATCACATTTAAGTCTCAAAAAGTGGGAAGRTAGTTGATAAAGTGTTTAATAGTTTTGCTGCCCAAGTTAATTACTGTGCAAATGAACTGTAACAAGACCAGCTATGCCTACCTGAGCGCCCCCATCACAAGTGAAAGGGCACAACTACAAGAATTTTCTTTTTCACTGGATAAGAGAGAGTGATTGCCTAGTAATCAGCTCGAAGACCCAATTCCCAAGCTACCTGATAGGTAGCTCAGAACTTCAGCATTGGTTTGGCCAGTTTCTAGTATTAATATACAGACATATGATCCAAATAGCAAAATAGGGAGCAAGAGAACCAGTCTTTCTTGGTGTGCTATTTGAAATTCAAGGATGATCGCAGTGGTAGCTGTTGAGCTGGAGCAGTAGAGAACTAGCTAGGGGAGAGGAGCATTAGCACTGTTTCAGTATGGAGGCTCCTGGGAGCAGAGGATTTGAAGTGTAGGTATGAGCAGACAGGTTTGGGGGGAAGGGAAATCAAGCAGGTGGTGAACACAAAAGCTGGAGGAGTAAGTAGAAAAGAGCTGTCAGGGGAACCATTAGGAGCAGTTGCCTGGCCAGCTCCTGTTTAGAAGCAGCAGCTGTGCCAGCCTGATGTGGAGGGGTTGCTGCTTCAGCCAGATGTGCACAGCACGAGTGCACTGCGTTGGCTGCAAGGGATGGGGGAAATGAAGAGAAAAGCTGTAGAGAGGGCAGTGCAGAGAACCAGGGAAACAGCTGCTAGGTTACTACAGAAGACAGACACTGTGAACAGGGTAGTATGTGACACCGCTGCAGCCTTTGGTGTCTGAGCCATTTCTGCCTCAGAGGAAGGGGTCGAATAGAAACCCAGGGGTTGTAGGTGCTGATTAGACTGATCCATCCTTCTTTGTTTGCTTCCTGCAATTGAGACAAGCTGGTATTTTCTGCATGAACTGCTGCTTAATTTTATCACTGTACAGTAGCTAAGAATTATTTCATGGACTATACACTGGTCTAAAACTACAGTGAAGGATATTAGATTCTGCTCTGCTAAATGCTCTATAAAGTCTGATTTTCCCTCTTTCTTTCTCAGCTCAAATGTAATTCATGAATTCACTCAGAATAGACATGTCTGATGGCTTCTGAAGCCCAGCTGTGATGAACAACACAGAATGCAATTGATCAAAAGTTTCGAGATAGTGTTCATGCCTTCGGACTATGAATATCTGGATTTTCTTTCTCAATGTGACGTGATGCCTCTGCTATACGTTTTCACTTCTTAGACTCTCTCTCCTGCTGAAATTCTCCTAACATATGGTAGTGATAGTATTTCTGACCAAATGGGGAGGACTGAACTTTGGCTAGGATACCATGTCACGGCAAACGTGTTCTGCTTTCTCTGTTTTATATATAATTTCACCATTTCATCCTTTATTTTCTGCGTTTTTTTAAATCAAGTTTCTGCCTTGCCCCACTTCCACTTGCTGCAGCTCTAGAATATTTCATGTCTCTTTGGGGATGTCTCATTTTTTTAAATCATGATTTTTTAACCTAAACCTTTCAAGAAGGATTTTGATGCCCAGCTCCCCTGTGGCTGCCATTAGAGTACAATAGTATAAGTCACTGCATTTAGCTAAGCTAAACCTACATTTTCTGCTACTCTGCTTACATTCCAGTTCATCAGAGAGAATTAGTTTAGAAGCTGGCTTAGGCAACTTCTTTCTGCCTGTTTAGAAGTCAGCATATAAATAAATACCAATCTTAGTTTCTCTCAAGAGATCTAAGCTAACTGCTACAATATATAAAGAAAGATGGAGCATGTATTATGCAGTGGAAAATTCAATCAGAACCATTGTACAATGAATGAGAAGAACAGAGCAAATAATTCATAGAGATCATATTATTAGAGAAGTTTAATCTGCCACATGTGCCAGGATATTACTATTTTCTTAAATGTGTATAATATTCAGTGTTTATGCATGAAGTTTTTTAATGAGTAAATTGATTGGAACAGTTATGTGCTAATATTTCATAGTTATTGTTCACTGACTGAATTATTCTGTATTTGATCAAAGCGGTAACAGTATATTCTCTGAAGTCTGGACAAAATTGCATAGAAGGATCTTTTAATGTAAAAACATGCATATGCAAATCTAAAATATGTTGTTCTGTTGAAGTGAGTATTTTGATATATTTTGTTTTTAGTCTAGTGAGGGAAAAAAATACTGAAGTGTTATTAAAAAAATCAAGCATATCCTCTTAAGCATCAGGACAAATTTTGTTAAGGTGTATTTTCTCAGCTTTAAAAAAATATTAAATTGCTAAAATAGTATGGGGTTTTTTTGTGTCTAGATGGTTTTTGACACTCTAGTGATACATACATTTAGACAAATCCAGGAATAATATGATTTTATGTTATACAAATTTAAAGGAAAAAAATACCCTTATATAGAATACTTCTAATTTATAATAAAAAATAAACACTTCAGTAAGTTCTACTATCACCTCCTGCTCTAAATTCATGGCTTTGGGGCATTTTCAATTTCAATTTAAATAGCATCAGTTCTTGAACTTGTAGACTGAATTATTAACATAGAACAGAAAAGACCAATGATTTCCAGACTGTGGTCCCAGCTCATGAGTAAGTAGTTCACTCTGAGTTTGCAGAACTATATTAAACACTATCATTCATACACTTACCAACTTCACATGACTATGAGAAATGTGTTGAAAAATTATGAAGACTGACCATGGTCCGTTAGTCAAAAAAATTATAGTGTGCTTTTCTAGGCAGCAAGTTATTCTTTAACTACTTAATCCATCCTGCTAAAGCCCTCACGATAAAGTTTTCCTATGTAGGACACCAATCATCTCTGATTTATTGTCTTACTTCCTCCCTCCTACTCTATACATAATTTGGAACAGGTTATTAAAACTATAAAATGCTTTGATGAAACTGCTGTATTTAACAGAGAGGCTGGCTAAAGAAGTAAAGGACAGGTTCACAAGATGCAATATAGATTAATAGCATCATCTTTATTAATTTCATAATTATAAGGCTCTCCGAATTCACAGTATTGGACAATTTTTAAAAAGTACATTTAATCTATCTCTGAAATGGGCGTTTATATTTGTGATAATGGATCAGTTTTACAGGTGTTAGCTTCTTCTTAAAGTGGAACTGTATCTAGTACATAGATAAATTTAAGCTATAAGCACATAATAAACAGAGGGATGCACAGCATACATGGGTGCTCTAGCCCTGATTTAGCTAAGCATTAATCAGATGATTAACATAAAGCATGTGAAAGTATAAATGAACTCAAATTTTTTCTTCTCCTTTGACTGTATTTATAAAGTCCTTATTTTTTATACATAAAATAGTGTTCACACAGTCAAAAATTCACAAGAAATGTTACTTACCAAGATTTACACTGGAATTAGTGCACTGTACAAGAATTTTTGTTGTAAAACATTATTTCAATTCTCACATGCATCACACAAAAGGAAAGTACTTTTTGAACTGCACAACTAAGAGAAATTGCTAGGCCAGAAATAATAAAAAGAAATAGGTGGAAGTAGTAATAATCTCAAATCTCAAGGGGGAAAATAAAAGCGCACTTTAAGAATTTTCTGTATTCAATTATCAAGATAGAAATTGTTCAGAAAAATTTGTATCAAGTATCTTTAACTATCTCATTCCAGACCTAAGATTTAATGTAAAAGCTAATACAATTTATGAATCTTGTCTRCCAAAAAGTGATAGACAATGACCACATTGTAATCTTTTTTACTACTTTTCATTTTAAAATAATGACAATGTTTTTCTGTTCTTTGAGCATTTCAGAAAGCCTCAGTCAAACTATGGTCGATGATGTATCACTGTGAGGACTTCCTCCTAAAAATGCGTAGCTCTGACCTATTTGACCTCAGTCGCACACAGAGGAACAGCTCACGGAACTGCCTGGGGACAGAAGACTGCAAAGACATTAAGCTCATATGCCACCCTGCCTAGTTCAGTGCATGCATTAATAGGTATCCTCAGAATATCTCAGTTTCCTATTTTACCCCATTTCCAATATCCATCAGACTAAACCATGCATTTCAAATTCATGCACTGGAAGYGTTACTCACTGATCACCTTTGTGCAAGAAATGAGAAGACTTTCCACAGTCATGGMACCCTCTGTCATAGAAGACTTCCATGTAACCCTGCCAGCTGCACTGAAGTTACGGTGTGTCTCGTCTCAGTCACCTCAGTGAAATGATAAATCTATCTTTAAGCCTCCATAAATTCTTAAAATTTTGGTCTGAACTGGTTCAATAGACACTGCAGTGAAAGASATCATGTAAATAGCTGAGAAACAATTCATATTGCTGCTATTTTTCTTTAAGCTGTCCAGCCCCTCGTTTTCAAAATACTCAGAAGAGTGTGGTTCAGAAATTCTGTGTGAAATACGGAGATTAAGTTAGTTTCCATTTTCGTCCTCCTTCTCACCCTTTGCCTAGGAACTGTCTTGCTAATTTTCCTCATTTGAACAGTAATCTATTACACATGTTTATTCCCTCTTGTGTACTTAAAACATTTTATAGTTCCTAATTTCCTAGTTATAAGATTATATCCTCTGATTTCTATGGCTGTCTGCCAAATATAACAGTTCATTCTGGATTATTGAAAACATATGCAGAAGCTTCAGCAAGCCTTACTTCTTATCCATCTTTATTTCTTTCACAAATGTTCTTTCTAAACACGTTAGTGCCTCAGATATTTTAACATTCATTTCTCTTCTTTCCCTCATGTACTTGCTCCAGTSATTAACTACAGTCCCTCGCAATATTAACGGCTTAAGAAATTGCTCAACAGGTATTTTGTAGTAAATGGGGTGGATTCTTAGCAGAAGTAGATTTTACAAATAGAGTTATACAGCAGCTGTAAAAGACTTATAGTCTGGGGTTACTTGTTAAAGGAGGAAGCTTTTGGGTTCTCGGCTCCATGACCCTGCCAAARGTACTGGAGATATGTAAGGACTTGYGGAGGGGGCAGACTAATGAAGCAAAAGCAGCTGTCTTGGTTATGCCCTGATACTGGTCCATTTGTACTCAGCAGAAAAGCTATTTGCTTTGTTTTAGCCTTGCTTATCACCCCTGCTAACAAACCTCTTTGACTACTAATGGAACAATAACACATCTACCTCATTTATTTCAGTAATGACTTAAAGCTCTCCTGCAGTCCATGAAAAATCTTGCTGAAATTGTTCCCACTAAAATCCCACAAGGGACACTACAATTTTGACCCAAAGGAGTGCTGAACACACCCTCCATGACTAGTGTCCTAGTCTTTCCACAAGTTTCTTCCTCAGTCTGCATAAACATTTCCTAGTCTGCCTTTTCATTCTGCCCTTGGGGATCTATAATCATTTCCTATGATTGCTCTTAYGCCTTTCCTGTATTTCACTTCAATCAAAGCTGTCTCTGCAGTGGTAGCCAAACTACGTTTCATTTCATCCTTCAGTCATAGTGTGCTCCCTTGTCTCTCATATTCTCCTGTATTGGTGTGGCAATGCATTTTAAAGTGTCTGCGACCCTGTTAGAATGCAACAGGGAAAAAAGTACATGATGTGCAATCTCAGAGAAAGAAATAGATAGGAAAAAGAAAGATGAAGAAACAAAGCAAGGAGAGGAGTAAGCTCGAGAGAGAAGTTCTGCAGAGCCTCTGCTTTATCTAGTTCGGCAAAGTTTGCACCAACAGAAAGTCTGCCAGCGCTTCCTCCTTAGAGAATCATTCCCCTTTCTGCACCATGCTTCAAGTCACAGTGGTGGTGCAGATGTACTTTCAAAAACTGCTTAGCAGCAGAAATAAGACTGGGAGGAAACACAGAGGTAAAGCTGTTCTGGGAGACGTAATTCAAATAAAAAGTGTCTCCAGGCTATTTTTCTCTAAGCCAGATCTACTAAGGAAACCTGTTGCCAYGCTCCCTTCACTCTCCTCACAGTAGCTCCAGCAAATGTTCTAAAGAATTGTCTTCATTTTCACTAACCACACAGAGATCTGCCCACATTTCTTTCCAGAGKACTTCCAGAAAGTACTAGATAGTACTTTCAAAGTGCTTTTCAGAGTATTTTGTCATACTCCATTTGTATCTTAAATCTACTTAAAGCTATTTGGCTGAAAAATTCCACATAATACATTTTGATTATTTACGCGCCCAGTCTAAACTCTAGTTAATATACAACAATTTTATGCCAAAATAATACCAGAAGTGGTTTGGGGTTATTGTCACTGTCATAAATTGCTTACTAAGGAATTGCACCTACAGCTGTCTGAAGCAAAGTARAAGTTTAAGTGCATATGATTGCATCCATTCAAGTCAAAAGAAAATTTTTTTCTTGGAATAAGATAGATCAAACACGTAGAAGTTTTTGAGTTTTGTTTCTGTTTCTGGTATCAGCTTTCTCGGCTTGCTGAGCCTCATTATTTCCCTTTTCCTTGTGTAAGAAGCTCTTCTATGMGCTAAAGAACCTTAGAGCTTTTTTAAAAGTGACTTGGGACACGTCCATACTACACACAGAGAATAGCGCACAGATTTTGGACTCCCTCCACTGCAGGCTGGTTAAGTACACACAATCTATTTCAATGCAAGAGGTACAGTCRTTGCCACAGCTCTTGGTAACAACTCCTAGTACCATGTGACTGGAGCTTTACTTCTGGACTTGTCACAGCCTCTGCAAAACCACACTTTGCGATAACCCCCTGCCAAACTTCCAGTCCTAGTGTTCAGCCCAGCTGAGCTACTGATGTCTCTACACAAACCACATAAACATGCCTCTTGAAAAGCAACCCACTATTCTACTGCAGAGGATGCAGCAYGACACCTAGAAGAAAAAAAACTGCTGATGAGATAATGGGGAACAAATGTCACTTGTTGCCATTTGTGTCTCTACTTAATTATACACCTGTAAATGCTAAATACTCAGTTTATATACTTTTTTATTATAACTAGCTTTTGCCTGTCWGTTAATTAAAATAACTTTGCTCCTGAGAGGTTCCTCAGAAGGGCAGAAATATAGAAGGGCACAATAGTCCAACTGCAGTACAAAGGATCCTTTAGTGAGACGGTAATACACTTTGAAGCATAAATAGTGTGAATTATATGTATTTTTGCAATATGTTCATATATTAATTCTGTTCAAGAAAAAGTCATAAATAGAACTGGAGTGAATAAAACTTAGGGAGCTGGAAATGACAAGACAGTTTGTTAGCTGAAAAATTAAAAATACTGCAAACTTATTTGAAATCACTACTGTTTTTGAAAATTCACTTTCCATATGACATTGCCTTTCTTGATCAAATTATGAATATTAATGAACAATTAGTAGTTTATTTTTCTCAAAGAAATTTGAATTGCAGTGAGGGGAGACCACTGACAGGAAATGAGACAGAGATAATTCTTAGACAAGGTGATCAAAATTACAAATATGCCTTCAGACTATGAGGCTTTATTTCTAGATTGATTTTAATTCCATCAAAAGGCTGCAATGTCTGATGTAAATAATAATAAAAAATGACTTATACTATCAGTTTTATTGGAAAATCTATTGGTCTGTCAACCTGATTATCTGACACCATTGTTGCAGGATGGTAAATTCTGCATTAACAAGGCACTTGGCATCCTTGCCTGTAGTTATGGGACTCCTTGGGAGACTGAACATTTGGCTGAAAGCAAGCTACCAAACAGCAGCACTTCTGAAGTTCCTAGATCTCCGGCTTTATTCCTCTCTCGGCACATACACCACGCTACCCTTTACCCCATGCACATGGTGCCCACTGCACATGAAAGGAAACACAAGCTGCCTCATAAGCAGCCGGAGTAAACCACTGTTCGAAACTGATGCACTTCGAGATTTCCTGTAGAGGAAAGCCATCACATCAAACTGAACCACGTCTGCACCACTGTAATCCTCCCGATTTACCTAAATCAGCTTTGGTTGTGCGTTGGCTGACAGGAAGGCACAGGCATCACGAACACGACACTATGCATAGTGACAACAGAAGCCTTGTCCTCGCCTGGGCAGCAGCAAGGACAAAATCCCTCACTGGGATTCACTGAAAGCTCRCTGGGTCTTACTGGGATTCACTGAAAGCTCGCTGGGTCTTCACTGTGCACAACAGGAAGACTGAGAAAAGATAAGACATCTACTTGCTACCTTCATACTTCTCAAATCCTGTGACTACCAGAGGGAAGGTTACAGGGAAATTCTCTTCTGATCATTTTGGTTAATTTTAATGCTGATTCATGCCAAAGAAGACTCAAAAAGTTACCTTAAAAGGACCCACAAACTAGCRCTAGGAGCTGAGGGCTTCACAGATCTTGTCATACCAGCTGCTAATATTTAAATACATCCAGATTAATACACTTGCAAGGTAAACTAGCAATAAGAATCAATTTAATGCTGGAGGTCAGGCAGGGGGAACCCTTCAAAATTTTATTTGCCACTTTGCTTCTGTAAAATCCCATCTTTTTTTCATTGTTTTCATCGTGTTTTATAACCTTGCTAAGCTCAGGTAAAGGCAGAGGTGCTGAACACACAGCTTGTACATAAAATAAATGAGCCTTACTATTTTTTTGCTGATGAAATAGAACATCTGCCTAAATTAGGTAAAATACACATTTATTCTTCTGCATTTGTGCAGTTTTATTTATTTTAAGTGCCTCCTTAGTTTGSTGAACAACTACAAATCATTTTCCCAATTTCTTCAGACACTCAGGCATGCCAAGAGCTAATTAACTAGTGTGACAATTGCAAGAAGAAGCAACATAATTCAGTTTTTGAATGACTGGAAAGTATTCAATTTGAATAAAAGAGGAATTAAATAGCAGTAGCAGTAAATGGTATTGGCAGGTAGAGTACATATATCTGAAAGGCTGCTAATAAAGTAGATGTAGGTACTTTCCCAACTCCACTTTGGAGTTGTGAAATTAGGATTAATTGGCTGGAGCTGTTTTATAGACTGTTTCACACATTTAATATCTTACAATCTATTGAAGCGATCAGCCATGTGTAAAGAGCAAGTTTTGAATCAATTCCCTGAGTAAGTAAAATATAAGGGTCTTCATATGCAAAATGTTGAATGTTTAATGGAGGATTCATCTTCTACACTATAATACTGGTAGAAAAGACCTTTTCTATGTTGTGAATTGCAGTCTTTGAGATGATATGTACTGCAATGAGCTTACCAGAATTTGAACAAATTGGCACAACTCAAAAATCCATCTTGTTGATATAGACTATTATTTGGTAATCATCAGTGTTATCTTACACCCACAATGTTTTCTTATTTTGTTTAAGTAAGCTTTCACTGTGTCTTTTAAAATATCAACAAGATGAGATCCAATATGCTACTGGAAAAATATTTTTCCTTCCTTTTATTATAAAAATATAAAATATAAGAATGAACTTACTCCATAGGAATTTTGCAAAAGATAATATAATTATGAATTAGACATCACAATGTCCAGAAATATTGAAAMAATGTGAATTAGAGTTTTCTTGACATTCTACTGAGGCATCGCTCTCCAGGAATGGATTCACATTATTGCTTATCCTGGACTGCCCCTAGTACAGGGACTACTGATTAATAGTTTCTATTGTTCAGGGAAAATGGACTAATGTATTATTATACATGCAAAAATTTTCAGCAAAGTAATATCTGGGAGTATTGTAATTTATCTTAAATGGCAGAGTCAAGCAATCTTTTTTTTTTTTTTTTTTTTCTATCTGCTCATGTAAAAATGGTTACACTTTAGAAAAGGCAGATGCTAATTTGTGCAAATTTGTGTGTATAATAAATTAGATGAGAAGTATTATTATGTATTAGCTCTTGCCAGAACTTGCTCTAGTTAGGCAAGTATTTTGCATTCCAGTTCCTATGTAAATCACACAGGAAACATTGTTTAAATTCTGTGTTAGGTGTTTAATTGTTGTGGTCTGTGCATTATAATGGTGCATTATGGTAGTGCCACACCAGCAAACGTTACTCTACATTGTGAAACAAAATCCTTAACGATTATCAAAGTGAGATTAATTTACCTTGATTATTTTCCAATATGACTCTTTGTGACATGATCAATACAAGAAGTAGTTACTTTTGGGGAAAATATTCATTTTCCTGAAGTTTATCCTGACTCACCTGTTTAGCTGGTATGTGTCTCTAGAAAATAAGAGCGTCAGTTTTGGACCACTCATAATCTATTATCATGTACTAACCTTTTTCTTTCACACTGAGAGTATATTCCTTACAGCTATCTGCTCTTGTCACCCACCCCCTGATCTTTAGGCTACCGTTTCTAATGTTAGTACTGTTTCTTATGTTAGAAATGAAAAAAAAAAACAAACTGCTGTTTATTTCCTGTGTAACCAAAATATACAACTTGACGATTCCATGCATCATAGGTAACCCAGTTTCAGCTTAAGACCTTCACATGTAAAGGTCCTCCTGTTAATAAAAATCATGCTACACTTCTGTATGAATAAAAACAATTCTTCAGAACAAAATTCAGATATGGGTGGGAAGTAAAGATAGTAAAAATAACAGGAGACTAGATACTTTCAAAACCAGGTAAGAGTTGATTGGGCAATTTTTTTTTGGAAACTACCTTTCTGAAAATCTAAACTATACCCTAGACAGATCTTTCAGCTTCAGTTTCAAATCTTAGATGCAATTAACTACTTTGAATTCCTTAGTCAGAAATAGGGGTCTGAAATGACAGTTGAATAGTCAAACTCAGTAGTCAATTAGAGCGTTAGCCTTCCTACTGTTKGTGTACTTTTCTGTAGAAAAATAATAAACATTTGTGCCATTCTAATACATCTGTTTTTTCTTACCATTTATTTCCTGATTCCTCCTATTTTAATTTATCATTACTTCCTTGATTTTTTACTTTTCAAGAATATATCTACAGAAGTATAAAATACTCGCTTATCTTGAATAAATTCTCTCAGAATGAAAACATATGGAAATATTCCTTCCTGGTGGCAGTCTACTAACATATTGAGTTTTGTCATRAGTGAATTTATCCTATTTTTGAGAGAACAGATTGAAAAGAAGAGAAATCTTCCAGGCCCGTAAGAAGTCTGTTCTCCTGCCTGGGATTTTCATATCGCCTGGAGTGGGATAAGATTACTAATGGGCTGAAAATGTGCAGTTAGAAAATTTTAAAACATAAGATTCTTCTTTCACTAGAARAACCATATATTTTGCTTCAGTGGCAACCAACCTTGCAAGAACAGATTYTCTAAAATACTTTGAAATTGGAACTAGCAAGAAAAAATATATTTAAAATTACTGTGCTAAAATACATGGTGAAATTACATTTGCAGAGATAAGGAAGGCACCACAAGCTTTTCTAGCTTTTCATATTCTGTGACCTTGCTTAATCTCAGAAGCACTGTGGAAAATCACTTATAGTTTCTTTAACAATATACATACTTCATGGAATAGGCAGTTGTTGACTTATTGTAGCAATCATTTGGTTTCCAATTACATAGCTTGAAAAATATTACATCCCTGTGAGACAGCACGTAAATGTACCCCTTACGCTATTTCACTGTAGTCAGGCTATTCTAATGGAGTCACATCAAAGATGAAGTTGCCCCATGTGTTACTTAACCAGCATATTGCTTAGTAATAGCCAAAATATCAATTAGGAGTTTTGAAGAGAAATACTAAAGAATATAGCAAAAGAGTGTTCTTAACCCCTTTTTCGCCTTTGGACGTTAGCCAAGTTCCAGAGCTCTGTAAAATGTCTCCATTTTGAACAGATATTTATAGTGTGTTAAATGTGTTCCTGCTTCCTGAAAAAGACTATACAAAGACTTGTTTCTCTGAATTCAACAGTGGACAATGTTTTGCTGATGGTTCCAGCCTTGTTTCAATAAATATTCAGCTCAAGAGTTCTCCTTTAAGTTTTCTCTCCACGTCCACAAACTTTTGCTTATCCTTTAGACAAAAATCAACTCTGTGATACATGCTTATCCGATATTCAGTATGGCCACATCTAAGGTGCTATCACAACACTTAATGATAAAAATAAATAATGATGCTTTACCATCCCAGTATCTGCCGAATGGACAACACAGYGGGGCACAAGCAATCCAAGAGCTTTCTGGAGTGCATGGATGATAACTTAATGATGCCAGTGGTCAAGRCGCCAGTGACGAGAGATGGTTTGCTGAGCCTAATACAAAAAAGGACTCATCAGGAATGTGAAGGTGGAGAGCAGCCTTGGCTGCAGTGAGATGGCAGAGTTCAAGATCCTGAGGGGAGGGAGCAAGGTAAATAGTCGAATCACTACCCTGGACCTCCAGAGAGCAGATTTATTTCCTCTTCAGGGATCTCCTTGGAAGAATGCTATGGGATAAAGCCCCAGAGATAGGAAGGCCCAGGAGAACAGGTTAATTTTTAAGAGTCACCTCCTCCAAGCTCAGGAATAGTCCACTTCACAAACAAGAAACAAACAAAGGGGGCAGAAGCCTGCATGGATGAACAAAACTCAAACATAAAAAAGAGGCGTATGTGAGGTGGAAGCAGGGACACATGATTCAAGAGGAACACTCATCTGGAGTTGGTGAAGGATATGAAGGACAACAGGAAAGATTTCTACAGTAGCTGCAAGAGCTGAACCTGTTTAGCCTGGAGAGGAAAAGACTGAAAGGGGATCTTATCAATGTCCATAAATATCTTCAGGGAATGTGTTAAGAGGATGGGGCCGGACTCTTTTCAGTGGTGCCAAGTGACAGGACAGAGGCAATGGGCACAAACAGAACCACAGGACGTTCCACCTGAATATGAGGAAAAACTTCTTTACTGTAAGCGTGACACAGCACTGGTTGCCCAGAGAGGTTGTGGGGTCTCCTTCTCTGGAGACATTCAAAACTCGCCTGGACACAATCCTGTCTAACATGCTCTAGGTGACCCTGTTGAGCAAGGGGGGTTAGGCTAGATGATCTCCAGAGGTCCCTTCCAATCTCAACCATTCTGTGACTCTGTAATTTAGGTCTTTAATACATGTCTGATTTATCTGATATAAGTTAAATTCAGACTAAAAATATTTGGGAGCAAAGGTTTCATCCATGTTTCTCTCTGCTACATATATCCTTATCTATCATCCTTGCTCTCAAAGGGTAACACATTCTTTCACAAATGATCCCAAGAAAATAGAGGTATTCTACAGAGACAGTGCACAGGATAACAATAAATTATAATATCTGGAAAACACTAAAGACTTTCCTAATAGAATACTCTATTTAGGGAGTTCTAAAAAAATATGAGCATCTTTTTAAAAATAGAAATAGTCAGCAAATGAGTTCAATCACTTCAGTCACCATCAGTAATAAGCATAAGCAATAGATATGCAGGACTTTTTGTATATTGCCTCTTATTCAGCCATGCTAGCATGTTTTCAAGTATTCATGCAGGTCTTGTTTTTTCAGTAGAGTGACATAAATAGACTTTTATCAAGGGTGGATTGTTAACTCATTTCTCATGCTGACCACCCATCACAAAACTAATGGAAAGAGTTTTCAGTCATTAGCAAGGTTTAGATTGAGCCTACAGCCTTCAAAGACACCCTCGTTTCTCCCTCTATCCTGTTAAATCTTCTTTTCTGTTTTTATAGCACCATCTTCTCTCATCATCCATCACACTAGGTATAGTTTCTTAGCTATTTTTCTTTTACTGAAGCAGAAAAAATGACTTCTTATAAAGAACTTCAACATGGCTGAGATAACAGACTTGGTGAGCATTTGATGAATTAAAAAGAAATATAAAAGAGAAAAGCAAAAACCCTATGAAAATAACATTTCTCAGAATTAATACATTAGGTTTCTAAGTTTAGAGGACCTTGGTGTATTTCACAAGTAAGTAATATGAAGATGGGAAGCTACTCAATCACCTTTTTTCTTGTCATAATAGAACATTTCTTTTCAGTAGATAATTTTGAAAATGGGAAATTCCAAAGATCCTCATTCATACATGCACAATCCCACAAAGACATTCCCTAATGTACTTTTTTTGAGTATTTTCAAGCCTTTTTCCAGGGATCATGTTAAATAGTAAAAATGAAGTGTCACTGTTAACATATTCAGATTCCTTTTAAATGAGTTGAAATAAGTCAAAATACTAAAGATATAAAATGTAGTAAAATTCTTACAACAACAGTAGCATTCCTTCTATCAGTAGAGCTATTGAGCCTCATTCTGTCCACCTAATAATGAGAGCTGGTGTAATACTACAAGGACCCTGTTGTTCAACAGGGATTTTACCCGTGAAAAGTGATTCACAGAATTGGTTTGAATCTGCAGTCAAATGTATAAAGAACATTTGGACAAAACAAATAGCACAGAAAATGAAAACCACACCAGTAATACCCATATCAGCTGTTTTTTCAGATCAAGATGCTTTGTGAAACTTGCTTTTATCTACTTCTGTAATAATAGCTGGTGGAAAATCATATAAGGAGACATCAACAGAAAACTGAAAAGAAAGATATCCAGCTACACAGCAGAACCTCCACATCTCTGCACCCTTGCACACCTAACAAACACTGATATTTATCAGTTTCCTGACTTCAGTACTCTCATTTTTCTGTTTTTCCTTTTTCCTTTCTCTGAAATCTAAATTTAGTGAATGACATAGAAAAATGGTACTAATGAGCAGAAAAGATAAAAATGTGTGTTTCCACTGGCAACATTTAATGGGTAGAAAAGCAAAAATTAATGATAACAGACAAATTCAAATGCACAGATAGGCAGACATATAATCATCTAATCCTTTTTACCCAGTGTACTGCCAGTGCTTTTGTTTCTCATGGTTAGATATGGACTAAATTATATGCTGTTTATTTCTGAAACTCTTGTAGAGTTACAAGCCAAACAAAGGAGACGGAAAATCATTATACAATCAATGGTGAAAATATTGCAGCTACTCAGGTGATTTCTGGACATTTGTCTAACATACAGAAGCAACAAGACACTAGCAAATGCTATCTAGATGAGCAAAGGACAAATTTTGATGTTAACAGTGAGACAAATCAACTTGAAACATAACGTAATCTGCTATTCTTTAAATATTTCTTTGTCTTAATAAACACAGTGCAATTCCTTGGTAAAAGTAATGATAAATTCTTCGTGCACTAGCTGTATTAATTACACATAGTAGGGGGAACAATGAATTTTTAGCAATAAAGCGAATGAGATTTTTATGGAAAAGAATGCACCTATTTAAATCTTATACTTAGGCAGATGAAAGAAGTCTTGCACTCCTTTCCATCTTTGAATATACTGTCATGCACACTATATATAGGGATCATTTTTATCCAGAAATGGATCTGACTATGACATATAAGCATTAGTAAGACTATTCAATAAATGTTACATAAACTGGATTACCTAAAATGCAGCTGAATACAAACTACTTCTATGAATAGTAAATTTTCTTTAGCTTTTTTCAAGAGGAATAACTGTAAATCATAATTTGGTTATAAATATGTTTTCTTGACAAGCCATTTGGCATAATAAGACTATGGTTCTACACTAACTCACTCACTCCACAATTATTTTGGGTCATGTTACAGATCTCTTTCCCAGACAACAAGATATTCCCCTGAATGGAACTACTTCTAGTGAAAGATACAACTGAGTAGCATTAAAGAATCTAGCCTTAAATAATTATCACATACAGATTATACAGTGTTGAAATATGAAGGTAGTTAACTAGGCATACTGTACCTCATACTCAGATAAGACTAAAGCTAATGGCAGTTAAATTATACAATCAAAAATGTTTATTCTTCATATTTGAAAATTAGGCCAAGAAATGTTGTAAAATTAATAAACTGCCATGCTGCTGCTKCTTCTTCACCCTAAGAAACATGCTCAAAATTTCCTTGCAAGAAAACATGCAATTAAATAGGACAGAAATAAAAAAAAGTAAAGAAGCCTCATCAGAAAATATATTACACATTCTCTTCTGGTGTTTAAATATTCAGATATTTCTGTGCCAGAAATCAACTTCCAAATGTATAACATGCAGAAGAAAACAGAAGCTTTCTCCTGCTTTTCTGCTTGAACTGCACTAATCAGTAGAGTGAATTAACAATTTAAACATCAATTTTCAGGTGGACACAAGACACTTAGATTTGTGCTTTCTGCAATATCACTGAAGTCAATTAACTCAATTATAGAATGAGTAACTCAATAGAGGATTTAGCTTTTACCTGTAACATATAAAAAAATACAATTCAAATGATTATATCTTGAAAGACTGGTATCTACTCAGAACAAAGCTAGCTAAAAATAGGATTTCTGTTTCAAAGAACATGCATTGTTTTTCAAAATTTGATTTCAATCCAAATTGAAATATTCTTTTCCAAAACTTCCAGTGAACTAGAATTTCTGAGAACAAGCTTTTTTGAAGACAAAGGGACTGACTCTTGCTCGCTTCCTTTCACTTCTCAAGTAGTCTTTGAGTACAGTAGGAAGGGTCAAGCTGCTAGAAATGTCTGTTCCTGTACACCTCCTTATAGGGATGAATACTAATTTTGACATGAAATAAAGGATTTTCAATCTGTTTACTTTCACTTCATATTCTATTGCTGTTGGTAGAAAAGTCTGCTGATAGTTATGTGAATTAGTACAGTCGGGACATACAGAATAACTGTTTTCTTTCAAAAAGTAGAAAAGTAGTGTTAGGATTCAATACAACTGAAGTAATAAAGTAATAACCTTTGACTGGAGTGAACCATTATGTCTGTAAGTATAGCATTAGATAAGACTGCAGAAAGCTAATCACAGAGAGAAGTCAGTCTCAGAAGGTTTTGATTTTTTGAGTTTTGATTTTCATTCCTTCTGGAATAATCTCCATTCCCTCTCATTTTGATGATTTCCACAAAAGGACTAGAAGATCAGATCCTAAGGCTACAACTGCACAAAAAAAAATGTGCGAGCCTTTTTTCTGGCCTGAGGACAGATAGTATAGCATCCATGCAAAAATTTTCTTTTCCCTCACAACAGTGGTGGGTTCAGACATGCTGCCTACTGGGCAGGGATCAAGTTAGGAAAGTGAAAGCTCAGATGGAGTTGGTGAATTGGTGATGGATGTGAAGAGCAACAAGAAGGGCTTCAACAAATACGTCTCCAGCAAAGTGAAGACCAAGGAAAATGTGAGCCAGCCATTGAGTGGGGCGGGAGATCTAATGACGAAGGACACAGAAAAGGTGAGCTGCTTCCCACTACTTGACACATGTGAGGCCATATCTGGTATTCTGTGTCCAGTCTTGGGCCCCCTTCAGTCCAAGGAATATATTGGCAAACTGGAGAAAGTCCAGTCTCAGGGTAGGGCAGCCAAGAAGATGGGGGGACCAGAGCATGTGATGCATGTGGAGAGGCTAAGAGAGCTGGGAAAGAAAAAACTGGTAAGAATATAATTGCTGTTTTCCACTACCTAATGGGTAGCAGAAGATGGAGCCAGACAGTTCCTGGAAAAGGAATGAAATTAAATTTCAGAAAGGAAAATACTGATTGGACATAAGGAGAATTTTCACCATGAAGGTGGTCAAACACTGAAACAGGTTATACCCAGAGATGTTGTGAAATCTCTATCCTTGGAGATATTCAAAATCAGACTGGAAATGGCCATGAGCAACCTGATCTAACTTTGAAATTGGCCCTGCTTTGAGCAGAAAGCTCAGAGCAGACCTCTGTAGATACCAAATCAAATACCAAACTATTTTTTCTATAATTCTATGATTCCATGTTTAGCTTTTGTATACATTTTCCATTTCACAATATAATCCCTCACAGTCTCAACTATGAGGCTGCCTGTCTAGTGGACTGGCATGGGTCAAACAGCCTGGAAGCACTGAAACTTTCAACTTAAATGTAGACTTTCAGTGAAGTGCCTTGAACTGCTAATAAGACTTTTTCTGATATCTACAGTTAGGACCTATGTTAAAGGAAAACGAGGACACACCAGGTTATACCTATAACTGTGACAGAGTAAATTTCTTTGTGCAACAGAAAAGAGGCAATATACCTCACAGCACAGAGGAAAAAAGCAAGGATTGAAATTGTAAGATACCTGTAAAAATAGCTCTCAGTAATAATAGACATGCCAGCTRGAGCCTGTGGGTCTATCAGTCCTGCACTTTCTGTTTTCCCTCTCACATATATGTTGATGTTAAGGGTGCAAGAGTCTTGGTTAGCACCTATCCTCGCATCTCCACAATATCACTGGGGTAATGCTGTTTCACTCCAACTGAAAGCCTGACCTAATAGCTGACCTATAAGCTGAAGAATGATCTGTGAAATGAGTGGGAGAAACCTCTCCTATGCAAACTCCTGTGCTGAAGTAGTCACAAAATCTTGTCTCTGCACTGCACCCACRTGTGCATTCAGACAACTGTGCTAAGAGCCTTCCTTGATGAATTTCTGACACAAAACGGGCTGGAACTTCCACTGTGTACCCGCAGGAGAGGCTATCAAGTCAAATATTTATCCTTTGACCTCTTGCATCCAAGAGGGTAATTGGAAAAACAACAGCAACAAAAACCTGGATGTCTATGCCCCTGCAGTAGCTTCAAAATATTACTTAATTAAAAATGTAGAAAATTACCTAGGAAACCCATTGCCARCTGACACCACTGTTATTAACAAAAAAATCCCAGTAGCCACAACAAGCCTTTATTAGCAATGCTTTCCCTTATAAAAAGCCTTCATTTAAGCAAGTGTTATTAGTAATGACACAGGACACAAATTTTGATTCATTATTGAATCCCTTGCTCTTCTGATTTATTAAGAGGGGAATTCCTCAGTTTAGTGGGGCTTATTACAATCCTACTTAATTCTTCTTCATTTTTTCATTATTAGGTTCTTCTGCACTTTAAGTCATTACTTTTTTCTATTCTCTGAACTCCAGGCAACTTATGTCAAAGATGTAGCACAGGAAGAGAGTGCAAGTAAGGAAAATAAAAAGCTACAAAACACTAAATATGCTTTAACTAGGCAATGGACAGGYGAAGCCTAAATGACATTTTGATTCAAATATTCTCCACACCTCCCAGAGGGACAGTGATATTCTTTGATTCAGAAATTTATTCAGAAATTTATTTATATATGTACCCTCCCACACATTGTTTTTAGTTAAAGCTTTCAGGCTCAGCTGATGACAGGYGGCAGTCCGGTAGGCTTCGCATGAGAAGACCACATGCTGTGGACATTAATGAATTTCCTTCAGGCCCAGATGGAAGTTTCATAACTTTAAGGTGATATGCTCTCTCCTTAAGTCAAATAAAAATATTTCAGCTCATGCAGACAGCTCAACAAGATACTGAAACAGCAAGATCCAAATGAGTGGAGGAATTTAGAGCTTTTCCAAGGTTTGCTTCCAGTACAACCATATTCAGTTACTCACAAAGCAATGCAGTAAATCTCTTATTCTTTCTCTCTTTTGGAATTCAATATGCAATACCCAAGAGCAAGTGAGAAAGAAAGATTAGGAATTTTGAAGTATATTCCAAAATGTTTTATTATTTCAATGATGGATTTCAGTGAAATATAAGAAAACAGCAATTCTGGTTATAGCTAACAACCTGCAAACATTGCCCTAAAAGAGCCAGTATAATGTCACACATGTGAAATAGATCATTTTGATGTTTCAGTGCCTTATAGGCTTTAAATATTTTATATCTTCACCATTTGTTAATGTTTCCAGTCAAACAGAAAAAAAATCAAAAYGCAGCAAGCTGACTGTAGCAGCAGTTCATGAAGACAGAAGTATTCCTAGCAAATTGCAAGTTTCAGGTGTATATTAAATAAACACAGCTTTAGGACTCAAGCTTGCCTTCACTCAGCTGGGCTTTTGGGCAGCCTTGAACCCATGAATCCAAACCTTAGTTGGCAGAAAAGAAACATGATGTTTGCTTGTGACAATCTTCTTTATACTGTGCCCAAGAAAGGGAAAGAAGCCAATCTTTATTACAATGTCTGGCTCTAAATAATCTGCAGCAGGGTATATACTCTCYTTCATAGTATTAAACATACACATTTCTGGATGACCTCCGGGCTCACAATGATCATGGCAAAGATTGTGATGTAGAAGTCTATACAGAGAAAGACTGGACAAGCAGAATAGATATTGGAGARCTATCACTGTTATACCCACAGGGTTTTAGTTTACTGCAGGACATCAAAAAGTAATGAAGCCTCTATATCTAGCCACTTGCCTATCTTCCTATTTTAACCACCTCACATGGGACATTAGGGCATCCTGTATTGTACCAGTATGTAAACGCCAAATCACAAAGATCCACTTAAAGTAGGATCTTAAGCAGACCTAAGGTAATAGTGACTATAGTAATCTGGGTTGGGATTTAAATCAAGGACTTTGAGGTGAAAGACTCTTTTCTTCATTACCAAACCAGTGAGTCATAACTCATTTATCCTGTCTTTAAAATAAACCACATTTCTAGAAGTGTTTGATATCTCTCCTCTTTTTCTTCAGTTATGACAAATGGAAAAATTTGTAAAACATGTATTTCCACTCTGACTGACAGCTTATACAAATTATTCCTTTATGTCTTTGCAATTTTACGCTCAATATTTTAAATTCCTTAAATTGCACATAGTTGCATTGAATTCCATTAGAATTCCAGAGTCTGTCAGAGTAATAATATATTTGAGTTTTTGAACTCCGTATATACTTCATTTCATTTACAACGGTTATGTTTAAAAGCCTATTCTCTTATCTTTTTGAACTGGCTACAGACCAAACTCTAATCATTATCTCATGAGATCATGAAAAATTGTGCATAATTATTTCTCTATCAATATCTGAAGCTAGTCTTTCAGAGGTAAGTGTAACATGCATCCATCTAAAGGTCCTTCATTCCTATTACATATCCAGGATTCCCTTCTAACTTTATGAATGTAGATGCCATCTTTAATAGCATCTTTTATGGCTGAATAAAGCCATAGGAGAGGCTCCCTACTGCCCAAAGATACAAGAAAAATGGAACCTTGTGACTCCAAAGGTACTACTGAGGAAATAGAAAGAATCTAAATTGTACAATAATACTTGATAATCTGAACAGCAATCTTAGAATATTGTTTTAYTTTTGCTCCTAATGTTAAAAAGAGCTAATTTTACTAGCAAGTAGTGAAAAAGGCCATTCAGCCTATTTCTATCCATTACTCAATGGTGTTGTAGTGAATACTTACTAGGTCATTTAAAGCTTTCAGGGTCATATGCTGCAATCAGTCTAAGTGCTGAACTTTCATGCATTAAGCATTAGAATGATCCAGAGGTATTCAGTTTGGTGCTGGAAACTGTATTTCCTAATCATATCAAGAGATATTTTGCATGCAAGCCATGAACAGCACATGCTCATCGGCCTAGTGAGAAAGGGCTTTTCTCTAAGATAGGCATAATAGGCATAACAGATTAGGAATTAAAATTATTACAAATTTGAATCCTTATCAGTATGAAATGGAATATCTGAATTACACATAATGTTGGGAAGAAGAAAACACGTAAGTTCACATATACACAATAATACATGTTGAATAGCAGAGTCTGTAATATTTCCTCCTTACCTCCCCTTCACAAGCAAATCTTTACTCTGCCAATGAGCTAAGCTTCAAAAACTTCTTCTCCTTTTTTGTCATTTCCTCTTACTCTTTCTACCTTATGTGTCAAATGTTCCTGCTGTCCTTATTTGCCAGTCTCTGCATACTCAAGTCCCTCCCGAATATTAGTCTTTCCATGATACCCCAAAGAAGAAAATCGTAACACATACCAAATTCCAAGAGAAATTCTTTCTCAGGCTTCTCAGTGCATCCTACCTATCTGTYTTCATTTAGATTTTCAATAGTTCTGGTTAAGGATTTTTGTCAGTTTGTACAGAGTTAATACAAACAATGGCATTTAAGAAAGATTCAATTTTCATGATAATTAGCCCCTTAAGTTAGCATTCAGAGACTATCACTGAGGTCAAAGTATACTGTGTAATATCCATGAGCTCCTATAGAGAGTTCATATATAAAATCATTAAGAGACAAGGGCAGTCTCAAAAAGTTTGCAGAGGAGAAATCGAAAGAAAGCACTGCCAGAGCGGCAAAAACGCTAGCCTATATGCTGAATGAGACTTCTATCATGACTCCGCYGCATACCTGCTGCTCTCCAGAACTTAAACGTGGGTACACAGGAACCTTTCTCCCCTGTGCTTTTGTCCAGACTGTTGTCAAAATCACTCTCATGAAGGGAGAAAAGGTAGAAGAAACCGGAGGAGGCAGAGAGAGTAAGCTTTGCTACAGTTGGTTTGGATGTCCAAGGAGATAGAAACATGACCATCCYTTATATCTTCCCCACCCACTTGCCTTACTGAACAGATCATGAAGTCAAGAAAARTATCTTCTGCAGCATAAGTAGCTATGATGCTCTATGTGTGCATCCTCTCATTAGTCCTGGAGACATCCTGCCTGCTGTATGTCATCTGCAGACAGGTTGTGCCCAGGCAATGTCGCAGCAGCTTCCAGCCACTCTTCACACAGCATAGTCCCTAGCAGCAGCAGCCTTGTCCAGCCTGCTTATCCATCTGTCCCCAAACATTTTCTCTGCAATGCTAAAAGTAGTTTGTTTTGATTTTCAATACCTACACTGTATATTTTACAAATGTAGTACTGGCTGGTTTTGCTCTTTTTACTGGGCATTCATATGACTTGGCACTATTCCAACTGCCTGTCAGTTGAAAGAGTTTTGTGTATAAGAAATTTCTTCTTTCACTCTAGCTTTTTGCCTCTCCTCAGAGATTTTGTCATTATTGATTAGATATAAAATTAGATTGTAACTTGACTAAATAAAATTTCCTTTCATATGGCAGTTCTTTGGTCTCTGTTTCCCATGTCACTTTATTACTCATCTTATTGTGGAAATTATATTAAAAATTTAATTTTCTTTTTCATGTAAAAAGAAAAATCAAGACATCAGTCTGCATCCAATTTACATCTATCATTCATAATGATGGAACAAAAATAAACCTGACTTCACATAACAGATGAGTATTGCTTCACAATTGTGATTATGAACACAATGTCACCCCTTGCATAATAAACTCTAAAATGCACCASGTGCAAAAGGGAAATGCTCTCTCCCACTTCTCTCAGTATATTTGGTGCTATTTGAAAATTTCTATTATTTAAAGGAAAGCTGCACAAGAGCTCTGTTGCCAGGAAGTACCCTGTCCCAAAATAGCACAGTATTAGCCATTTTGACTGTGTTGTCACCACAGTACCTGACCTCGTGCATGGTTATTAAAACGAATGACCAAACTCTTGCAGAACTAGATTTCATTTGATACAAGCCATATGATACCACTGTTCATCCAGATCTATTACCCTGACTGAACACTAGCTATATCTGTTTTGTATTCACACAATATTGTCAAGTTGATTTTTCAAGCTCCTATTTATATATCATTGTTTTAAAAGTTGGCCTAAATTACAAATCATAAGCAACGTGTGGCAAAGGYCTACAACATAGAGCATTTCAGGACAAGAATTAAATAATGTCTTTGATTTTTGTATCAATCTGATATGAACAAAGCATCTTGAAGCCATTTGTTAGCAAGACATAGCGAAGTCATGTTTAGCTAGACTGGAAAAGAAGAGCTTAGCTAAGAGAACTTAAAAATGATTCTAATCAAAACTCTGAAGTTAAAATTCACATGCAATTTCCCACTTGACAGTATTGCACACAGTCTGTGAGTTCTCCCTCTTCGCTTCTAAGCAATGTGAAATCCCTTGCCTGTTTTGAGATGAAGTTTTAGAGGAAAGAAGCTGTAACAAATCACAAAGAGAATTTGGTCTCTGCCCTGATTTGAGCAGTTAATTTTAGAACAGAGTTGGTTTTTACTAATGATCATATGCACTGTAGATAAAATTTGGAAACGGTTGGCTGGTCTGTGATAATTTTGTTCAGTAACAGAAATGTAAAAACAAATACAGATTCTCTTGATTTATCTGCCTAACTCATACAGGGTACAGAGGGATGAATATTCTTATTATTTTTATTTGRCAGTGAAATGTGGAGTAACAAGCAAAATAAAGTTAGGGCTTAAAGCAAAATACAAAGCAAAATATGAAGAAGGAAGCAGAGAAACAATAAAATTTTATCAGAGAATCACAAATCACTCTAAATAGTAAATCAGCCTTACTCTACAACGTGAGTTATACTTTAAAGGGGGAAATTACTATACGTTTTATACAGAAGAAGAACAGTCTATTCACTTCAAAAAATCCTGTAACCAGAACTATGTTGTCAAAACAGAAGGAGTTCGGATCATTCTGTGCCCCCTTTTCAGTTTTAATAGATGCCATACCACGATGAGTAGGAGAGAAGAAAGGTCAGTCGAGCTAAGCTGCATGAGGGAAAGAGTATCTAAAAGAAGAAAACGGAGAAAATCAGAAAGTGATATGTAGAATGAAGGCATTGTCTTGGAAACTGAGAAACACACTTTTTCTCATGTTTTCTCTTTGGCTTCTTGTACAAATATCAACAAGTCACTTCACCATTCTGTACATTTGAGATGAGAACCATGTTCCAAAAGAACATGTGGAAGGAAAGATGCATGGACAGAAAATAGAGACAGAAACAGAAGAGCTCTCCCAGCAATTCTTTAACAAGATTTCTCATATCACTAGCCAATAGTCCCAGTAGAAAATACCTTTTACTGTTAGAGCTGAATTATTTATTTTCTAGATGCATGTAAAAGCCAAGGGCTTAGCCCTTCAGTATGAAACACTGTGTAAATATTGTGAAAAGGTAATCACTGCCAAAGGAGAGAGCAATCCACATGTAATGTGGGGAGTAACAGATGGAGGCATACAAAAACCTGTGGGGCTGCACAAGGTGRACGTGAAGCAATTATAGTTAGTGTCACTGGCTGGGGTCACATCTGACCACCTGCTAAGCCTTTGCAGAGCACTTCTCTGTCAAATTTCCATCTATTATTACTAAGCGATCTGCATACCCTACAGGAGGTGTAAACCTCTCTCCTTTGGCTGGGGAGATGCATATAAAGCTCAGTTTATTTCACAGGTCCATTTCCATTCATAAATAAAACTGGATTCATTGGTTTGTGCCAACAAGTACTTGCTTTCTGAGAGATTTCCAGGGAGACATTTTTCCAGAAAGAAGCCAATCTGCTGAAAATGAAACTTGCTGCAAAAATGCAACTCTTCAATTCAGTTTTGTTAAGGAGTATCTGTGTTCTTGTCCACAGCAGAAGTTTGATCAGAGCTAAATTACCCCATACAGCCATTATAATCAGCATTAAAATTACTCCTCCTGAAAACAAAAATTTGCCTGATATAGGTCACAGATTTTTCAATCAGTTCACTTTGTATTATTAATTAGCTATTTACTAGGGTAGAAATGTACCTTGATGTACCCACATCCCTCCTAAGTGTGATGCCCTCTGACCATGGTGCCTGTTTTACATACTTTAAAATCAAAATGTTCCAGCTAAAGACAGAGATGGGAGAGATCCATGTCCTGGTTCCTTATTTTCTTCAATATTTAATTACCGATGCAAAAATAGGGAATTTTGTGTAGCAGAAACTGAAGGAGATACTTCAGACATGGTAATATTTCAATGAGTAGGTATTTTTTGAGTCCCATATCTCCAGTAGGTGCTTATGCAGCTAAGCTGCTAGTTGTAAGCAGGAAGGACGTGCTCCTTTCCCTGAAGGGCTGTGATGACTCACTCAAGATAGAAGAAACACTTCAATGAAAAACTTGAAGATTTGTTAGAGAATGCTCAATACATAAAAAGTGTCTTTCAAGCCAACCCCATTTCTGGTACTGACAGATGGCCTAATTTTCAGAAGTACTCATCAGCTTCTTCTCCATCCATATCAGTAAGAAGTGGACTTGAAATGAAGATGAGACCACTAAGCTTTAAGCTTTCTTCCAAATGCTGAAAGGTATGAAGCTCAGTTTTGTATTGCCTGCCTGTTTGTTTCTTTGTTTGTATGTCTCTTTTAATAATGATCTGAAGAATATTAAATGCTTTTATTCAACTCAAATAAGTTATACCACCAGAAAAAAAAATAATTAATATGATTTTCTGAGCCCTTTTGATATTCAGGTAAAGGTAAACAATGCTTCAGTAAATCAATAAAAGGATAACAATGTTTTCCCAAATCAAGAAAAGCTCTACCCTGGAAAGGCTTAAGATCTTATATATCTTTGAGAAAATGCTAGTTTCCCATTCTTCTCATTCTTATCCACTCTAGAGATCTAATTCAATATCCAATCAGGAAGATATAACAGAGGTGAGGAAAACAAACAAACAAACAAACAGACTCCAGTTACAAACATAAAAAATTGGAAAAAGATCTTTGAGTTTAAATGGATAGAGAAAAATAAAGGTGTATGAAAATGAAAACTTTTGATAAGAAGTAATCACTATAAGACACATGGAGTATAAAATTTGGACTAAAAAATACTATTCAAATCTTTTGTTGCATCAGGTGAATAATAATTGAAGAATCAGGTCTATCATATGTGTGCCAGACATTCCAGGCAACATTTTCTCTGTGTAGTGGTGTGTCAGTAGTCCAAATTTTTAGTATGAAGACAGCAACTTTTAAAAGTTTTTTTAAAAATAAGATTTTAAACATTTTCAGTGTTGAATCCATTTAACTATATATYATGGTAATTTTACATTTTTTACAAACATCTGGAATCCGGACAATAAAGAAGTTTATTAACAAATAATAATTTATTCACTAAATTCAGCTGGTTTTACATCTTATGTTTACATTTAAATCTTATTCTTTACAATGTTCTTTCTATTTACTATTTATGCTTTTGGATTATTCATTAAAGTAATAGCATTGTGTTTCCTGAAAGGATGACTAATTGTATTTATTACATGTTCCAGCATGGAAACATTACTGGACAAGCAAATTAGTATTTTAGCCCAGTTCTGGGCTTCCCAGTACAAGAAAGACATGGAGCTATTGGAGAGAGTCCAGCGTAGSGCTACRARGATGATCMGARGGCTGGAGCACCTGCCCTRTGAGGAACGGCTGCGAGAGCTGGGCCTSTTCAGCCTGGGGAAGAGAAGGCTGAGGGGGGATCTGATCARTGTGTACAAGTACCTGAAGGGAGGGTGTCAAGGGGACGAGGCCAAACTCTTTTCAGTTGTCCCGTGTGACAGGACAAGAGGCAATGGGCAGAAATTGAAGCACAGGAAGTTCCTCCTGACCGTGAGGGGGAATTTCTTCCCTGTGAGAGTGACGGAGCACTGGAGCAGGTTGCCCAGAGAGGCTGTGGAGTCTCCTTCTCTGGAGATATTCAAAACCTGCCTGAATGCAACCCTGTCCAGCATGCTCTAGGTGATTCTGCTTGAGCAGGCGAGTTGGACTAGATGATCTCCAGAGGTCCCTTCCAACCTCAACCCTTCTGTGATTCTGTGATTCTGTATTCACACATAAACAAGTGCCTCTTCATTTATGAAAGGTTCCCCATAYTTTCATGTTAATTTACTCAAGGTTCATGAATATTTTAATACATTCAAATGACTTCATCCATTCAAACATTTATGAACATTAACTAAATGTAGCATTTGGAAACTCATTGAATGGATTTTACTGTTACTATTTATAAAAATATTCATGGATAATGTTCTGGATATACTTTTTATCTTCAGATCTCACTGGGAAAGGGTAGGATTTGAAAAAGTACATTCTTATTGCAATATTTTTAGACACAGATGAAAACTAGACTCCATTCCAGTCTACTAGAATAGTAGCACTTACAAATATAAAGCAAAAGAGAATCTCAGCACTAAGGTGTTTACAATCATAGGCAATAGACAAAAGGAAGGCAAAACATAGAAGCAGGAAAATCGTAAGGAAGAATGCACCAGGTTAAGTGTGCTTTTCTTGTAGCTAATGATGTGCAGTCATACAATGAAAATTGTTCTTTATTACAAAATATCAGTCTGAGCTTGGTTCAAAGCTTAAGGAAGAAAATGTTAACAGTAGCAATATATCAGGTGATGTATTGATATAATCAGTCAGAGGCATTACTGAACTCAGCATTAAAGAACTGTCTCATCCACTCCATTTGTTTGCTCTTGGCACTCCCATCCTCTTGCCTCTTAAAAGCCTGAAAGACCTACCAGCTCTCCATTTTACCATCTTTTCATTCTGGTAATCCTAGAAATAGTCARAATCCAAAATAATCTAAACCAAAACCAGTCATAGCCCTTCTATTAATTTCAGTAGGAACTGGTCAGGCTTTCTGACTGGAAGATGCTTGATGCAGGAACTTAGTATTTCTTCATGTACTAATTGTATAATAATTCATAAAAGTAAATTAGATCAAATATAACTTAGAGAAAACCACTCTCTTGCTTTATGATTGTCGGAATATAGTCAACRGAGCACTTTCAGAAGCTTGCTTGASTGATTAATACTGATTTAATTATGATGTATAGATATGTTTTACTATTGAGATACCAGATTTACCCCTTTTCTTACACTAGACCTTAGGTATATGATCTTAYGTGTTTATAGTTTGAAAGACAGAAATGCAATGCACCAATACGTGAATGAATACAGCTTACTTTCTGGAGGTTTTTGTTAACTGTTCCTTTAGTCTGGATCCAGGAAAATTCCATCATGTAATTTAAGTTTTGGATTTGGATTGTGTAGAAACTTTGAAAAAAYTCCTCCATTTATTTATTTATTTATTTATTATTAAAACATGACTCTACACGCTTCTCCAGAATCTCCATGATTTGGACATAAAATTCATCAATTCATCTGACTAATTCATCAAGCTCTAGGCCTTTCATGCACAAAGTTTCTTCTGATATATAATTCTGGAGATACACCAAACAGACCCAGAATCTGCTGATGAAAGTTCAGTGTTCCAATCTCATCATTTTAACAAAAGTAAATAAACTGTGTACAAACAAAATCCACTAAGTATTAACTTTAATATCTGTTATATATTTTCCTGGCCTGGGGAAATTTAATCTAAAACGTAAAACAAATTTCTTTCTTTCTTTTTTTTTTTTTAATTCACTAATGAAAATAGGCAATCCAGTATTCTTCATAGTACTTCCCTACGGGCAAAGATAAGCTGTGGTCTTATCTGTTTTTCTGTTGTTCTTAGGATGATTGCTCTGTTCATTATACTGTTTGAGGTTGTCATCTTAGCTTTCCAGCATTCACAGCATGATTTGTTCACTTCATTCTCTAAGTTATTAGGCTCTCCATTCCAAAAAGAAGCTGTTTGTCTCATTCAAAAAGCAATGTCATCTTTATGTATTATGGATTTGCAGTTCACAATAGTAATGGATCATGAACACAATGACATTAAAGGTTAAATTATGAAAATATATTTCACTTGCTTAAAAAGGGACAAGTGATAGTGCCATAGTAGAGAATAAGAATTGCTACTGCACAAGTGTGATAATCAAAAGGCACCTGAGCCACATCCCCCACAAGTTCACAGAATGCTAAGAAACACAATCTGAAAGTATAAATTATGAACTAGAGCGTGTTGGCTGTGCATGGCACACACAGTGCTGCATATCCATCAAGTTACTGTGTAAACTGCCTGCAAGGTGGGGATGAAAAAGGCCAAAGCCCCCACTTCTGCTGTACCTATGCTTCCTGTGCTGTGGACACAACAGGAGCTRCAACCATCCCTTTCTTCGTTCTCCACCCCAGTGCCCAGGCTGGTACCCACTCTTATGCCCAGCTGACACAGGTCAATACAAAAATAACTGTCATCTACTGAAATGTCTCATCTCTTTCTTGAGGACAGTTGGGGATGGAGGAAGGAGCCAAGCCCCTTTCCTTTTGTCAAACATTTGACTGTAGACCATCCCTCTATTTTAATCCAGGGCACTCTGTAAGGCAAGCTTCCTAGCATGCTATGTACTTTGTATACCCTCCTAGATGTAGGGTCTATTAGATCCCATAAAACCCTATTCCTGTTAGATGTCACAGCTGTTCCCCGACAATTTATTTTTTCTGTTACTAAATTGTGTTACCGATTTGTGCTGCATGCTCTGGTTTCTTACTTTCTAATCCATACTGTAACTTTGTTCACCATGAAGTCTTCTTCATAGGTGACAATGCTATATTAAAGAAGATCTACATAGTAATTTGAGTAATTAGAATGCTGTTTCCAACATTTTGAGTCATCAGCCCTTTTCACACACAAATATCACATAATTAAGACACCACTGTTTTCCTAAAATTATATATTCCTCAATATTATATATTTCTTACCATTTYCAGGACTTTACATGTGACAGCCATGTAAAAATATGGTTACTCAGCTGTATTTTAACTTTAATACCACAGCTGAGGCCACTATAAACATTCATCTGGAAACCACTGCCCAGAGGTCCCCTGTGATGGTAAAAATAAACAAAGATCCTTAAATTCTTTCATGAGAGGGTCAAAAGCAGAAAAGAAAGCTGCTGACAAAATAAATAAAGCTAATATTCCCAAAATGAAATCTCTATTCTGCTATTGCTATTAACTAATGTTAATATGGAGGGTTTTTATGTGTCACTTAATAAAAAACAGTAGAAATATCAAGCAAAGGCAGTGAACAGATGCAGCAGTTTGYGCARCACTGTCTTGGCTCTGCCTTGATYTTCTGGGGCCTGTGTTGGACATTGTGGTCTGCTGACCCCTGTGGAACGAGGGGACTAGAGAGTGATTCTGCTAACAGGTAAGGGGAGCTGGGCAAGGGCMACTGCAGGAAGCCTTAAGCTCTCCTGGAAGAAGCCCCAGCACTTMTCCCGAAATCTAGCTGGRTGTAGCTACTGCTAACGAGCAGTTGCCCCTGAATAAAGGGAGTTGGGGCTTTTGACACAGGTAGCCCTTGTTTAGGGTGGATCAAGTACCCTGTGAGTCCATAGTAGGGAGAGGTCTATTTAAGAGACAGGMCTGGAGTACAGCTCCCAGATGCAGCAGTTTGCACAGGAGGAGCGCAGTTAGATGCAAGAGGACATCTTTCTTTTTCCAGCACTAGTACTGCCTGCTCTCACTAACGTGGTTATAACTTGCCATAAAGCGTATTTGCCAGTAGCTATGGGAATTGCTACATCAGCTGTGTTGGAAGCTTCAACCCAGACAGTGCGTCTTGCAGCAGGTGCTGCCCTACAGGTCTCAGGCTGCAGGGAGTGCTTGGAGCCTCTCCAGAAGGGCTGGACTGATGGTCCGCCCTCCTGCAAGAGGTGTGCTGTTGTTGACGATTTGTGTCCTTAAGTCAAAGAGTTGCCGGATGAAGTCAGTAGACTGTGAAGCATGCRARAWAGYGAGCAGTAGATAGACAGGGCAGTCTCAGAGACCGTGCTGCTCCCAGAGTCCCAATCCCCTGCAGCAGGGGAGTTGCTGGAGGACTCTGTGAAGAGTGAAATAGTTCAGCACAGCACTGTCGAAGAAGGCTCGAAGCTAGTTGCTTCTCGAACAAAAAGAAGAAAGGCCCCTAATCCTCCTGTAGA
>NW_028186523.1:1450624-1519995 GCF_003343005.1 Rhea americana
GGGCAGGAGACCTGCATGGGTGAGCAAGGAGCTCTTGGCCAAATGCAGACAGAAGAAGAAAATACACAGAATGTGGAAGAGGGGACAGGCTACTTGGGAGAATTATAGGAATGCAGCCAGAGTATGTAGAGATGCAGCAAGGAAKGCCCAGCTGGAATTGAGTCTGGCAAGGGATGTCAAGGACAACARGAAGGGCTTCTTCAAACACAYCAGCAGCAARARGAGGACTAGGGAAAATGTGGGCCCRCTACTGAATGGGTCGGGGGCGCTGGTGACAAGGGATACAGAGAAGGCAGAATTAATGAATGCCRCCTTTGTTTCAGTCTTCACTGCTAAGGGCAGCCCTCAGGAGTCCTATAGCCTGGACATGAGGGAGAAGTCTGGAGAAGGGAAGACTTTCCTTTGGTTGAGGAGGATAGGATTAGAGACCTTCTGGGCAGGCTAGACATCCACAAATCCATGGGCCCGGATGGGATGCACCCATGGGTACTGAGGGAGCTGGCAGATGTTGTTGCCAGGCCRTTCTTCATCMTCTTTGAAAGGTCCTGGAGAASTGGAGAGGTGCCTGAGGACTGGAAGAAAGCCAATGTCACTCCAGTCTTCCAGAAKGGCAGGAAGGAGGASCCAGGCAACTATAGGCCAGTCAACCCCACCTCCGTCCCTGGAAAGGTGATGGAACAGCTCATTCTGGATGTCATCTCCAGACAYAKGGAGGAGAAGAAGGTGATCAGGAGTAGCCAGCATGGATTCACCAAGGGGAAATCCTGYTTAACCAATCCGATAGCCTTCTMKGATGGAATGACTGGCTGGGTAGRKGAGGGGAGARCAGRGGACGTTGTGTACCTTGACTTCAGCAAGGCTTTKGACACTGTCTCCCATAACATCCTCCTAGRSAAGCTCWGGAAGTGTGGGYTAGATGAGTGGACAGTGAGGTGGACTGAGAAATGGCTGAATGGCAGAGCTCAGAGGGTCGTCATCAGTAGCGTGGAGTCCAGTTGGAGGTCTGTGGCTAGTGRCGTCCCCCAGGGCTCAGTACTGGGTCCCATCCTGTTCAACTTCTTCATTAATGACCTGGATGAGGGGACAGAGTGACTCCTCAGCAAGTTTGCAGATGATACCAAGGTGGGAGGAGTGGCTGACACACCTGAGGGCTGTGCTGCCATTCAGAGAGACCTGGGCAGGCTGGAGAGTTGGGCAGAGAGGAACCTCCTGAGGTTCAACAAGGGCAAGTGCAGAGTCCTGCACCTAGGGAGGAATACCTCCATGCACCAGTACAAGCTGGGGGCTGACCTTCTGCAGAGCAGTTCTGCAGAGTAGGACCTGGGAGTACTGGTGGATGACAAGTTGAGCATGAGCCAGTAATGTGCCTCTGTAGCCAAGAAAACCAGTGGTCTCCTGGGGTGCATCAGGAAGACTGCTGCCAGGTTGAGGGAGGTGATCAGSCCTGGTGAGGCCTCATCTGGAGAACTGCATCCAGTTCTGGGCTCCCCAGTAAAAAGAGACATTGAGCTATTGGAGAGAGTTGAGCATAGGGCTAAGATGATGATCAGAAGGCTGGAGCACCTGCCTTATGAGGAACGGCTGCGAGAGCTGGGCCTCTTTATCCTGGGGAAGAGAAGACTGAGGGGGGATCTGATCAATGTGTACAAGTACCTGAGGGGAGGGTGTCAAGGGGACAGGGACAAACTCTTTTCAGTGATGCCATGTGACAGGACAAGAGGCARTGGGCACAAAYTGAAACACAGGAAGTTCTGCCTGAATGTGAGGGGGAATTTCTTCACTGTGAGAGTGACAGAGCACTGGACCAGGTTGCCCAGAGAGGCTGTGGAGTCTCCTTCTCTGGAGATCTTCAAGGCCCGCCTGGATGCAACCCTGTCTACCATGCTCTAGGTGACCCTGCTGAGCAGGGAGGTTGGACTAGATGATCTCCAGAGSTCCCTTCCAACSTTACTGATTCTATGATTCAATGAATGTTGTAAGTAAATTTCRCAATGCCAATAACAGTTAAACTCTAATTTCATATCAAATAATATACCACACAATATCATGAAGGCGGCAGTATGCCATCTATCTTCCACCTTTTACATGGCCACCACAAATCCGACTAGAACATGAGGAATTGGATTCCTTTCCAAAGCGTAAGGCATTAGCAAAGGTTAGAGASCAATATCCAAGCTGTTTTCAGAGGGAAAGGGAGCTTGCCACTGCATATGGGACCTGTTGCAACAACTAAACTTCTTTGGTTCATGTGRGCATAGCATGCCAATCTACTAACTGTCTGTGCAGACAGAACCAGTACAAAAARGCTTATCGTTTTACAATATTTGGAGCCCCTATGCATAAGATGGAGGCATAAAGATCATAAGATTTAGTGTCAAAAGTCTACCATTTTAATTTTCTTTTATATGGTAGCACCATGAAACTTCCTGCTTCTTGAATAATCAAGCCTATACCTACACAACCTCTRTGAGCTGCAGATTCACAACTAATGCCACAATAATAACGACTAGAATTATGGGGTTATCATGTAGGACTAGTTTTAGGCTGTGGCTGCATAGGAGTCTAAGATTCACTAAGTACTTTTTTTGTGTGCTGACTGATGGCGGTTTGGCCCATTATGAGCCCATTCAGCCCCACGAGCTGACATAAAACTAGCTTTTTGTGTTCTATAGAGTTATTTGTCTGGCATATCAGTGAGCTGATATGTTGGACAGCTTACTGTTGGTTGAGAAAGCTGCTAGCATAAGCCAAAAAATGGAGGAGACTGGATCATGCAGTTGAGGCAATGACAACCACATTAACTTAGCACAGGCTACCAGATAATAAGTAGGCAAAATTCTTCGTTGTCCTAACTAGAAGAAGATAGATTCTGTTCACCTTTGTTTAGCTCATCCATCTCATAGGTCAATAATACCTTAGTGGAGAGAAAGACACCTATGCCTAAATACAGATGTTGAGTCAGGCAGAGGTAGGAAACCAAATATAGCAATGCAAATTGAACTGGAGGCTATTTAACTGAAGGATACATGAATGCCTAATTCGAGAACAGACAGACACTTAGAAGAAGAAGCAAACTTGCAAGCAACAGTATCCTGCTTATCTATGTCTCATTAAACACTCTGAACTCTAGATACAGGTCAATCGTCTGCAGCTGACACTCCAATGAAGTGACACTGTGAAGAAGAAATAAAGGCAATTTTGTCTAGGTCTGCAACATGCACACTGCACACTTGCATTTTCTTTAAGGGTGCTAGTTCCAGTCATGAACTCTGCCCTCTAGAAAGGATCAGAGACAGCATGAAATATAGAAAGTCTAAAGCTAGTGTGACAAGGCATCAAATATCATGTTAATATGCAATGTCTGTCACAGATTAATTTTAATGCACAGGCCCTTGGGTCACATCAACATCACAGAGTTTTCTGGGTCACTAAATTAAAAGGCATGGCGTCATTTTCTTTTGACACAGAAGCAGTTCATTAAAATTATTTGTACAGATATAGGAAAGTAATCTTGGTCAGACTTATGCTTTGAAAATTCCTCTTCAAGTTTCGCTGGCTTGAGTAGAGACTCTTACAGAGACAAGGTCTTCTTGGAAGAAGAGGTCACACTAGAAAATTTAAACTAGATGAAAGTTCTCAACTGGACTTTGTTCTGGGAGACTCTGTGAATGCATAAGTTCTTAACATATCATGCAGGGACAATATGCATTCATCTTTCTATGGGCTTCTGAAGCTACTGTGCCTCTGATTTATCATGTGAATAATATCTGTGGTCTTTCAGGAATGATTAATTTTTTCTCCAAGCAGCACTCCATCCCAAGTACTAATTTTGACAAAACGCTTGTTCAACCAAGATACAGTCAAAGAGTTGAAATAAATCTATCATCATGTGGTGTTTGCCATTACRAAAATATTTGGTACTTCCTCCAGTATTGAATTTATCTGCTTCTATTTGTTACTACAGCCATACAAAAGTATAAGAGTTTCTCCTGACATCTAAGCAAATTACATATCAATTATACCTTTACTGGAAAAYTTATATTTTGCATAAAAAGTTAATTCACTCCTTTTTGTTAGCAGTTGCTTCAAATATTTTTTGACTCTCTAAAAAGTAAGATAATTAGATCTCTAAACCACCACTATCATCAGTCCCCATAGTAATCACCAATAACAACAGAAGATAAACCAAATTCTACTGTCAAGTAACTTGAATACATAAAATATTATGGCTGATAGAAAATACAGGAAAATTGATCCATGTAACACAAGCAGGGAACGATTTCAAATACGAGACTACAGTGAGGAAAAACACAGACAATGTCATCAGATATCTTTCAAAATCTTTAAACTGTCTGAAAAAAGAATTTGTACTTGCATCCAGCCACTGAATTCCTGCCCCTGCTACAGGCGCAAATGCAAACCCTTGATCTCCAGTACAGCATGTGTAAGTGGTACAGGTAAGTAATCAAGAGTTTGTACCGAAATTTGCTCTGACTGAGCCTGAGATATTAAAAAGAATAAAGCAATAGCAGAAAAAGAGTAGTGTTATTAAAATGTTTATGTAACTGTGACACTATTTTGAGAACTTGAGACAGTTTATATAAAAGTCACGGATTCTTTTGCCATTCTGTTTCGGTTCTCTGTATTCTCTACCTGCTTCTTGCATGTCAAAGTGTTCTTAAAATGGACAACTGACCATAAAAATATATTGATGCTAGTCTGTAGCTGTATCCATTGAATTTTGCCTTTGGATATTTGTAAATTATGAAAAAGATTGTAGGCATGTCAGAAATTAGAATTTTGTTATCAAAATGAGAAAAATAAATTTTCTTCATTATCCATTTTTTGAGTGAGTTTTCAACCCTGTGTTTGAAGGATACACAGGATTTCACCAAAAAGAGTTATTGTTAAAAAGTTAACTGTCATTTGGTGTAAGTTGTGTTGCCAAGACCTTAAAACTCAGAGACACATAGCAAAAGAGACATTGTCAATTCTCCTGGCATCCTTTTCTACCGTCTTTGACAGTTTTAGTGCTAAGAAGGATCCTGATCCGAAGAATGAAGTGCACATGCATTCATTTTACCTAAGTAAGTACTCTCACTGAGTACTTCTCRAAGTTCTTGTTTTACCTTTGTCAAGCAAATTAACTGCAGGTATGYTTGGGTAGTTAGATCCTCAGCTATGATCCTTATCCCATGTGTCATTTTCACTGAGTGAGGATCCAGATCYTAGAATAGATTTATAGATATATACCCATTTTTACTCAGGGGTTTCTTCTCATATTCACACTTTCCCAAAGACTTCCTATAATGCATAAACTTGATAATTAAAGTTCTGCCTGAAAGTGAGGGGGAATTTCTTCACTGTGAGAGTGACAGAGCACTGGACCAGGTTGCCCAGAGAGGCTGTGGAGTCTCCTTCTCTGGAGATCTTCAAGGCCCGCCTGGATGCAACCCTGTCTACCATGCTCTAGGTGACCCTGCTGAGCAGGGAGGTTGGACTAGATGATCTCCAGAGGTCCCTTCCAACCTTACTGATTCTATGATTCTACGTTAAGTTTTCATATTTCTCTCCCAGAACTATCAGTTGACCCTTCAGAAATATAAATATCCCTTGRGCATGGCTGGGGAGAACCATCTCCTGGCCAGACCATAAACAAAGCATGCTAATGACTCCCCCAGTCCTTAACTCAACTAACAAAGTATATACCTGACTGACTGGCAGAGCAGTGTTCAGGCATTAGCACATACTCTGTACTGCAAATGATTCCACACCAGCACATAAATTGACAGGGAGAAACATCCAAGTGGTTCATTAATAGCTAYGAAGAGACAATCATAACTCCATTGATACTCAAATTTGGAGCTAATAGTGATCGCAGGATAAGTGATACACTGACAGGAGACTTCTGCCACAGTACAGGATCTGAGAAAAAAGGAATCTGTAGTGACAAATTTGTAAGATTAATCAGCCCTTTGTAAAATCAGAAGTACAAATGTCTGAGTACAAACTTATGTTAGAAATTGGTTGTTCATGTTAATTACGCCACCATATATCTCTGCACCCATATAAATCCCTTCCTTGATCATCTTTGAGATCTAGGGGCGGGCATAATGACTTCGGCTGTGAGTAGTGTATCCACAGTGTTTTTTCCTGAACGACTTGAGATCAGCATCTGTAAATCTGGTCTCTATAATCCAAGTGATATTTCCAACCAGGTTATACCAAATTAAAGACAAATTGACTCTGAAGCAGGAATTATTTTTCATTGCTATTTAATATAACAAATAATAAAACTGTCACAGGTGGTAAGCCTAGGATACAAAAGYGTGCTACTTTCTTCTTACTTTGAGCCAGTTTGAGGCTTCCAAGATATATAAGCAATATGAATCTTGCCATGCCAGGAGAAGAAGCCTGAGGAGCAGTGTAAGGACTGGGCGACTCCTTTCAGGTYGTAGGGAAAGAAGAGGAGGGAGAAGAGGCAGAAACACTTCAGGATACATATAAAAGATATCTGAAGCAGCCTCTGCGAGGATCTTTCTTCCTGCTTCAGCAGAATCTAAGACCTCACTCCTACATCATTACCTGAAAGTAATAGTAGCAATAGCTGCCAATGTAACTTTCCAGGGATCCAGACTAGGCAAAGCACTCCGCTTGCTTTTCCTCCACAAGCAAGCCTACTTTGCCTATATTTAGAGCTGGGCCCATCCTCTATCATCCAATTTCAATAACTGTATTGCAGAGGATATAAATCCACCAGCCACTTTATGCAAGCAGGGAAATGATGTTCTACTGAAATGTAATTCATATAAAAATGTGCGAGCAGGATGAAGCTGTGTCTTTAGTCAGTCCTACCAGAAAAATGCAGCACTATCCAGTCATACACTTTGCATTGAAGTAACAGCCTCGATATAATTTTATGCACTGGAACTGCCACAAGATAAGCTAGGGGGCACTTCATCATTGACAGGAGCCAAAACTCCAGATAGATTTAACAGCTCCATTAAAATGTATTTTATATATCCAGGGAAGGATAGAGTAAGGGAAGGTGGGAAGAAAAGTAATAGAAAGCCATGTAAGAGAAAACCCCTGCCACTATTTCATTCCTCTACACCATAGCAACCCCAAAAAGAAAGGTCAGAAGTTTTTCTAGGTGAGACTAGGTGATGTCCACTAAAAACAGCTCGATCCTTACCAGAACTGGAGTGAAGCAAACCAGAAGGATCACAGAATCACAGAATGTTTGAGGTTGGAAGGGACCTCTGGRGATCATCTAGTCCAACCCCTCTGCTCAGGCAAGGTTACCTAGAGCACATTGCACAGGATCATGTCCAAGCAGGTTTTAAACATCTCCAGGGATGGAGACTCCACAACCCCCCTGGGCAACCTGCTCCAGTGCTCAGTAACTGCCAAAGGCTGGGACTGAGGGTGGGATTACCATTGTCTTGATAAACAGCTCTACAGGTTTCATTTTACTTGCTATCTTCTGGCTAAATATCCTCAGATAGGCAGAAAGTATGCCTATATTAAGTCATAAAATAAACACTTCCAAATATTTAAAATGTTTCAGAATGGACTTATGTAGTTATTTTTAGGTTCTCCATTTTGACAACACTGGCCAAGACCTCTCACTTTTTCCACACATGAATGATTACATTCTAAAATTTGTTTCCAGAGAACTTCTCATCCAAATCAAAAAGCATTTCAAGTCTTAACTGATGATCTGAAAGCTAACAATGAACCATGTTCTACTAATGCTTCCAGCAGGCCACTGTCAGACAGGGTCTGGATAAGAGATATGGAGGAGYAGGGGATGYAGAAAAGAAAAGAAAAAAGAATCAAGCGTACTGCTTTCCTGCATACTTTTTTCTCCAAAGGTGAATAAATGGAGATTCAAAACTGTTAAACTGCCACAGAGAAATTCCCTTAAGAGCAACACAAAGGGTTATTCTGTCTTTTAAACAGCTGCTCTGTTGTTAGTTTTTCTGTCACCATGGAGAGTACCACTGCCACTGCTGCTGCTGCTGATGATGATGATGATGATTTGGGCTAACTGGTCAGCACATGTTTGTAACCACCTAATATCAACCTGAGCCACTGTCAGGGAAGTTTATGTTTATTCTGAATGAATATCAGCCAAGGTAAAAGATGTCCATTTGGTTTTATTTTGTTAATTCTTGTACTGCTTATTATGTTGTATCCTATACAAATTCCCATGACTTTACTTTTCTTATTCTCACTCCAAAACAAATTGTGGGGCTGCTATAATTAAAGGACTATTGCTCTTACTGCAGGCAGTCTCACCTGCTTTTATTCTTACTTTCCACATACTAAATAGGAAAGAGAAAATGACAATGAGTTAGTGCAGTCAATGAGAATATAAATACCAAATTTCTGAACCCCTTCCCCAAAGCAGTATTAACCAAATACCAAATCTCATTGAATCTGCATCTACTTTCTTCCTGATAGCAATGAAGGAGGTTGATACCTGGCAGACTATATGAGACTCTCAAATAAACACAGTAATTACAAATATATTTAAAAATCAAATATATCCATTTATAATCACATATTAATTCATATATAAAATTTATAAGCATTTTATATATATATATATATATACATATATATATATAGGTATTTATTAATTGCAAACATAATTTCAAAAATAGGCTTTTGATACCAACACTACAACAGTTTCTGCTTTTCTTTTATAGCAACCTTCAACAAAAAAAGACAACAGTGGCCTTACTCAAATTCTGTGGAGTATTTTAGATACTGCATTCAGAAATGCAAAATAACTCAGGGAGTGTTTCTCTTCATTTTAGTATGAGTTTCTTCACAAGATGTACAGGAACTTCTCTGAGGTGATAATGAGAGTATAATGGATTTCAAAGCAAAGAAAACAAAGTTCTAAAATTTCCTAGCTCAGACAACACCAAATAAGACAGTCACTTTTGGTTCAAGATACACACTCCTCCATTCATTCATTCCTGGATTGGATTCTTCCCTGAAACTAAACTCCCCTATAGCAGCAAGTAAAGTTTTCCATCTTTCCTWGGCATGTAGGATTTGCCACTATGCACAGATGACTCTTACATGGCTTATATTACTCACATTTTCATCTTGGCTAGACCATGGTAATGGGATATGGTTGGGCATGAAGCTTTCAGTGCTTAGGTACCAGAAGCTACAAAATAACGTATCTCTTCTGCAAAATAACTAACTATGACCAAATCAAGATGATCTTTTATACTCTATCACTGGCTTCCGTAAATTTCCAAATAAAGTACAAGACCTCATTCCTTCAAGGTTAAGATCTTGTAACTCTGCAAGATGATAATCCTATTTAATAATGACATGTCCTATGGCACTGTGGAAAGATAAGAAGACAAAACTCAGCTAGGGTTGATCTGGGGTTTTGAAATGAACTTTCTGAACAGTCAAGAAATGTCACAGGTCTTTCTATTCCTAGAACAGAACTTTTTACTCCTAGAACAAAGGATATTTCTTTGGTGTTACCTTCTCTAGCACATACATTTATTTTTTAATATTTTTTAAATATTTTGTATGTTTTAAAGAATCTAATTACAATCAAAAACTATAGCACTTTCACAACCAGTAAAATAGTAAAAGCTGTTGCTGACCTCTTGTTTGATGGGGTGAAGAAGCAAATATATGACAGACACTAGCTATGTTGTTTACTGGATTTCTGAAGAGAGATAGATGTTGGCAAAGAGAAAAAAAGAACTGATACAGAATATTGATGATTTAGTATAATTCAAAGAAAAATGTTTAGTTTTCTCACTGAAAAAGCACAGAACAAAACATTTTAACTCCATTCTGAACTGTGAAAACAAAATTCTTGCTTAAATGGGACTTTGAATAATGAGTTACCTTTTAGATCTAGAATGTACAAACTTTCTCACAAAAAGCAAAATATAATACCAGCCAATAAACTGTAAAAATAATGACCTAACCTGCCAGCTTCATAGACCAGCAAAATTTGTAGTGTAGACCAAAAGAAATTGTGCTGATCAAGGCTGTGAAAACATCATCTCTTTCCTCAGACTGTTTTTGCTTTTAGCTGCAATGCACAAGTACATCAGAGAATCAGGTCTACAGCTCCAGCTCTCCCCCATCCTGGGCAAGCTCAGGAGCTCAGTACTTCCCCTCAGAACCACCAACAAACTGCTTGCTGCACAATGATGCACCTTGAACAGCAGAGGGGCATTTTTCAGCCTTCCTTCAGTCTACCTTGAAAAGACCATTACCAGCACAAATACCATCTGGTTAAATAACACACCAGAACTAATAGTTGGTTACTCACTTGAAACGTGATTTGAAACCTCTTCAGGCTGCTAGGACGTATGTCTCACTTTATTCTACCTTGGCTGCTTCATTAAGCATAGTTTGATCAAAACCAGGAATAAAAGCCTGATGAGTSAATAGCATAAATAACTTTTCTGCTCTTTTACAAAAACTTCGGTGGTGAGATCCAAGCATGAGATTCTCCCATACTTACTGTCTAYGTTTTTGGCAGTAAAATTCCTAAGATGGCTAAAGCTCTTTTCTGCTATAAATATGCTCCATTTTTTTTGTCAGTCTTGAACATGAACTGTGCACAAGGGATTTTCCTTGTATATATCCTGTATGTACCACTTAAAAGAATGTGTTTACTGTTCTACCACACGTTCTGCAGATTCTGAATTAGATTCTGCACACAAAAACATACATCATTTGACTYAAAACAGTGTCCAGAATAGGAAAAGTTATTCAATTTACACCAAGCCCAGTCATTGTTTCCCCAAGAGTACTTTAACCTGTAGGCTAGAAACTGCCACAGTGAAGCAATAATAGCATCTTATATGCGAAAGTGATACTCAGTATTGAGAACAAGCTCAACATCCCAGTTCAAGTCAATATTTAATTAAATGAGCATCTGTGACCAAATGGATTAGTTTATTTAGCACTCAGTACTGTCTCTTAGACACTGATTTGGCAACTGTAGTGGAACTACAGTTTCAAAACAAAGACTATCACCTTAAAAATAGGTGGATTTCTTAGACGGGTAGTGTCAGCAAGTTCTGACAATCAGTGCTCATTCTTGGATTCATTATTCTCATCTTGATGTTTCTCACCGGCTCATTTAACTGAAATCTTTCTATTGAAGAGTGATTGAAGTTTGAAGGGACGGGGAAGAAGGAGGCATGTTTATTTAATATGCTGATATTTTAGTGAAACATCAGTAAAGTTCTCAGAACTTTCTATGCCCAGTTGAAGATGTATCTAAAATTAAAGACTAAAATACATAGTATTTCCATAATGAGATAGATTCTGAAATCTATGGACAGACGTGGCATCTCAGTCAGTCAAGAATTTATCCCAAACGATATTTACTCTCAGTTTGTCTGCAATTTTTGATCATTAAGTAATTTCTAAAGAATAATTGTCCGTTAAATGTGATCTATGCAGACACAAGTTTCATTCAGAATAAAAGAAATCTTTCAAGTATAACAGCAGATGAACTTGTTACATCTTAGTTCTGTCATCTGAGACAGCTCAGGCTAGTCTTGATTTCAGACTGTGTCCAAAACACTCTGTCTTTCAAGTTAGATACAGCTGGTTTGTGAACTCATGAATCAGGTTGGGTTATCAGCAAATATTTATCTATGATTTGCTATATGCCAGGGTAAAGCTTTTCTTTTTCTGGAGATGGAATCTTCGACTAGGCAAGTAACAAAGTCAAGAACAGAATTAAGTATAATTTTCTTACTATGATCATCCATGATAAGAAAATTACGTTTCCTTCGTCTTGAATCTAGACTTCTAACAATTAACAGCTTCAGTTTTCTGAAGTGTTGATATCTCTAGACTAGCAGCAAACATAATATTAGCTTATGTTTATAGACAAAAACACCACACAGACACCAGTCYTCTTCTAGACTTAAGATACGTAATGGAGATTTTACACACCTTTCACTACATTGGTAAGCATTTAAATACGTTTTTTTAAAACAATAAGAAAACTCAATGAAAAAACCTTAGCTATGGAAAAATAACTCTGTTATGAGGAAATCAGCTACTGCAGCATTAGGCTAATGACTGAGAGTCTCACTCAGCTTTCTTTTACGCAGTATTTCATAGAAATAATTGCAGAGGTGGTAACCTATGCTAAGCATGTTTTTAGACTTACATATTGGATAAAAGTCTTTTCTACGCTCTTCAGCACAACCAATAGTGCTGCAACTAATTCAACTCCTTCCTTCAACATTCAAATTACATTAAAGATTAATATCACCTTCTCCTCTCCTCAACATCCCAAATCAAGTAAATAACCCATAGCAGCTAGATTATAATCATATTTAAAAGACTTCTTCCTGGTACTAATCTCATTCTAGAATATTAAAACTGATTTTTATAATTTAATTTGCTTGTTATAGTGTAGCACATGTTTACTTTTTGCACTTTGCTGGCTGAAACAAGACTAGTTTAACACTAGTACAGAGCTACTGAGGTCTTTATGTGGCTGAACTGAATGTTATGTGTTTTTTTCACTCTGTGAAAGATTGAATAATCAACATTTTAACGACAAATTAATGTCACAACCAACACAAACATTTAAGGAGTATCTTGCTATTTTTATGCATGCATAACTAATCAATACATTAAGATAGAAGAGAATTGGTTTCATTCCGTACAGATATTTTTGAATCTAGCAGGAAAAGTAAATGAGTACAGGAACACATTTGCCACTCAGACCTCATAAATAAAAGACGCTCCATTGAAGCAGTCTTTACAGTACCACTTTGCTATCAGACTTGCATACTTCCGTCAAAGCTGATCTCAGAAAAGCCAATGGAGGCTTAATTTTACAAGCAGACAAACATCTGAAAAATTAACAGTGACAGAGGAGCTCCCTAAAAAACTGTATGAGGAGTCTTAATTCCAGCTGGAGCCCTGAAAGAAATATGCATATCTGACCACCTGAGTGCAGAGCACACCCTGACCATCTTTCACCCACCTCACTTCCAGGCAGCCCTTAMGCCTTGACTGAAGCGTCCTACTGATCCCAAAGAGACAAGAAACACTTGACCCAACTAGTCTTTCCCACTTCATCAGTTACACAATGCAGGCACTGAAAATAGAGGTGCATCTTGTCCCAGGAATACATCTGCTCACGCGATATSAAATTCAGCACTAATCTTGTCTTTTAAGTGGATGACTGATGTCATTCACATACATTGGTTATATATTTATGTTTGCATTATCCCTCTCAAGAATCACAAGAGACACAACATATTTGTGGAGCAAGAAGGTTTTATAAAATCTAGTCTTCTGATGCAGCTGCATACCACCTCCATCCACGACAGCATCAGTCCCACCATAACTCGCAATTCAGGGGCTGTAATTGATATTTCCTACATGACAGAAAAGAACACACTTATTGAAGGTCTGATCTGAAACCAACAGAAACACTCCCATTGATTTCCATATCAGGCTTTTCATAAGCCCACCATAAGCCCACCAGTCTGTTTTGAATAATATATGAGGAAAACACATATTACATTTAATATCYTTGAGAAGGAATTATCTCTTTCTTTTTAAAATAGTTAGATGCTTTTTAGAACATTGTCACTGAAGCCCTCGAATATTCTGAGGAAGTATCTACATTATAGATCTGGTCCTCTCAAAACTAAAATATTTGAAATTTCCACTTTCTTGAATAGAGATTTAATTAAATCACTTATCCAGACAGTGATAAATGAAAGTTCAGTTGCTAGCTATATGTGAAAATCAGACTGCAAATATCAAAGCATGAAACCTGAACATGGAAAAAAACTGAACATAGATACATAATTTCTAGAGGTTAATTCTACATTTTGCTTCGCATTCCTGATATCTTACACATACAGTGTGTCACTCACAGGAAGGGTGCTCAGGGAGAAACTAATAACTCTTTCAGACAAAAAAATATAGGAAGAGAGGACTGGAAGGAGTACAAGAAAGAGGCCTGTCATGTCTTTTATTCAGACATCTTCAGTATTTCATCTTCTGTGTTAGATTTTTTAGTGCAGACTTTTTTTGTCGTTCTTTTGCTTTTCTCTTTGCATTTTCTACATCATTACATCAAAGGGACTTGTGAAGAAACTGGGCCAAATTTTGTATTCAGGCCAAATCTATCTTTACTTTTCAAGACAAGCAAGCTTGAATAGGAATTAAATTGGCCTGTCCTTATTAATTTCAATGTAGTTCATATAAACAGCAACACTGCAAAGTAAAATTCATTTGAAATATTATTTTATTAATTGTCAGCTTCAAATATCCCAGAGTGGATTCAGCYCATTTTATATTTTAATTGTAGTTGAGATGAAGAGTGATTGGATTAGATTCAATCTATGGGTAATTGAAATTAATGAATTTGGCTAATGCAATATTTATAGGTGACCTTTCTCTGAATTGATAAAAAAAAAAGTCTTTTTTGTTTTAAATGTCTTTGATATTTACAGTCTGAGGTTACATTTAACTTATTCCTTTACATAAGAAAGCTAAATAGACATCTGTTACTCCTGTGGACTGGCAAAACATTCAGCCATATTGCAGTTTTCTCCTGCCAGAAATATTTAGTGCTTCTTGTCAGGTACACAAATGCCATTCCCCAAAGTTAAAAGACTTACAGAAAATCATTAATGCACTTGTTTGTATGTGAATAATTTATTCTCATTTTGGTCCACCCACCAATTCTACTGACATTTAAATGTGATCTAGTCTCAGGCATGTTGTCATTAATATTAAAGCAATGTAAAACTAGGACAGGGGCTTGTGTTGCATTAATAAAATCCTTATCAAATTGAAGTATGTTACCATTGTCAGAATTAGCAATGCAGAAATGCTAATATGAATCTCCATGGACTACAGCAGCATATTCCATTTTGCTAGAGTTCCAGTGTTACGATGACTATTAAAATCTTRGTTGCGAAATACTGACCTAGCAACTTTGTAAACTTTGAAGTAAGCAGCAAACTTATCTCTGCTTAGACAGATGTGCAACTATATTAAATTAAAATCAGATAAGAAAATGCATTAAAACTTCCACAATGTATTTTAAATGTTGAGATGACATAAAATGATAGCATTTATTGAAGTCAGAATCCTCCATGTCTTACTTAAGTGATTATAGTCCAATGCTGTCTGATGGCTGATTCATTTAAGTTAGGTGAAAGACATTTGGCCTTTAAAGACTTCTCTTTCCCTTCTCCTGCCACCAACAGTTTCATACTCCCTGGATGTAAAAAACAGACATAGCACCTGTGAGACGTACAAGTTAACTTCTACTTATCTGCCCTAGATGTAAAAAACAGGCATAGCACCTGTGAGACGTACAAAGTTAACTTCTACTTATCTGTCCATGGGTAAAATCTGTTCTGGAGTTCTGTGCAGTTTTGAGCATTGTACTTCAGGAAAGATGTGAACCAACCAAAAAGAGTTTAGAAGCAAACAGCAAGAATGATCTGATCTAGAAAATTTGACCTGAAGATTGTGCAAAATAAGGAATGTTTAGCTTAGAGAAGACAGACAGGAGACAGAATGATAGCCTTMAAATGTATAAAAGACAAGTAATTTTGTCTTTTTTTTTATCTTTAAAGGCAAATAAATATGGAAATCTTTCTTGTGAAAAAGAAAGACAGTATTTTATCTTCCATATCCACTCTGAAAATGAAAGAGGTAATGGCTTAAACAGCAGTCAYGGAGAGGCAGAAAAGACATTAGAAGGGGAAAGCCAACTTTCTAATGGCAAGGAGAGTCAGGTGCTATGGCAAACTTCATGAGGACATTGTAGAATTATCAACCTTGGATATTTTCAAAGCGTGCTAGTCAAATATCTATCAAGAGCAGGGTAAGCCTATCTGGTCCTGTTTCAGACTTAACAGAGAGACTGGAGGATCTCTCACAATCCTTTTCTGTCTTCTTTTTCATGATTYCATAAACTCATCTGGGGTTCTTTGCAAAATCCAAGTATCTATAGCAGCTATTTTGAAGACCTACAGTTCACTGTTCCACACAGGACATAAGACTAACAATAACGCTGTTAATAACCAACGCACAGGTTCACAGGATAACAGGATTAGAACATTCAATTATATGTGATACTCTTAAGATTTTTACTAAAAAAAATGTAACATTAGTACTTTTTCAATTAAATTTTAAAGAACATACAATGAGTGGAAAGGCTAGCTTTGTACACAGAAGCAAAAAGAAACAGTAAAAAGTTTTCCCTAGCCTACATGCTTTCTAAGGACTTATGTTTGCCAGATTYAGAGTCCTAGTCAGAGAGTAAGACGGGTTCACTTTCCTGGCAAAACAATTGTCACAAAATGTTTTGACAGGTGTAGGTTCCAAAGAGCTAAGAAATATGAATATGAATACAAAGGAAAGACCATTTTAAAGGCTTTATGTATCCATTCATATACCTCCTGCAGTGTTTATCTCTTCATTTTCTTCTTTTAAGATTTTAATGTGCAGATAATCACTGATCCAAATATCTCTAAATACAGTGCACTTTTTAAAACTGCACATATTATCTTTATAATAGTGGATCTCAAACAGTTCTTCACTGGGGCTATAGAGATATAAAGAGAGTTCAGTAAAAAAAGAAATTAAATCTAAAGCAGCAGAAACAAAATGACACAGGAAATGTTATAGCCACCRTTTAGATTAAGAGTTACAAAAACTGTGCATTGCAGATTGACAAGTGTAGCCTTGAACGAACGAATATATTAAGGAAATGGAAAGCTCAGCACGTGTKCTGCAGTGACAGTGGAGTTTTTTCATATGTTTTATAGCTGGAGCTTGCGCTTGGCTTCCCAGCACAGGGAAACTCCAAATTTGAAACTAGCAAACGGTGGATCTGCTTTCTACCATACCTGCCTGTTTCAGTGTTTTATTTCTTTTTCCGAGCTGCCTGCTCAGTGTGATATGGGAGTTGCCCACCTACAAATATGAAACTGTTGTGCTCCTTGTTTCCTCCCCCTTCTCTCTTTGCCTGAGAGCAGACAACGTGGAAGAGAGAACAAAGAAACCTCACTTAGTGGAAAACGAGAAATGTGCATGAAGTACTKTGGCAATTTTATTTCAAAACAAAAGGAACTCTAGCCTTTCTGAAACTTCTTAAGGGAAAACAAAAAATATCATTTAATCCAGTCAAGTCAAATCTAAATAACAGGGAGGACTCCCGGATTTTKCAGCACCCTGCACCACAGAGCAAAAACCAAGCAAGTCTGGAAACTATGACTCTAGGCTGGATTACTGGGGCACCCCAGCCACAGAGCTTCAGAGCTGCAGAGCAGTAACTGAGACCTTTACCAGGGAGGGAATGTGGAGCTTCCAGCTTCAAAGCCAGAGCTGAATCTCTGAGTCCTCCCTGGAGCTCAGGCTCCCTCAGTGCCACCCTCCCAGCTCATAGCGGGCAGGCTAGAAGTCTGGAAATCCTCAACCTCTGAGGCAAAAAGCACAGCACAGCTCCTGGAAATGGGAAAACCCAGCAGGTTCTGCTGGAAAKCTATAAAATCATGTAAACATTCGGGCTTCAATAAACCAGCCGTAATAATCTTTGAAGATTAAGACTCTGTCAGAAAGTTCCTGCCCATCTCTAAACATGGTTAAACCATTACAATAGCAGGTACCGTCCTGCCACTTGAAGCCTTTTCTAATATTATGCTTCTCTCTAGCTGCACAGGCACACTTCAGTAGTCATAGGACAGACAGAAAGACAATTACAAAGCAAATTAGGGTATGGCTGAGAGTACACAGCCACAGTTTTTACTTTACTTTTAGCTTTCACTTGCTAATCAATAGTTTTTAGTACGTCATTGTTATGTTGAGGCAATACAGTAATGATAACTTTATTAAAAAGGATTCCATCTGTATTCCCTGTGTTTGAATAGATATCGATAGTTTGCATAATTCATGAGAGCCCTCTTTTTCCCTCTCCTTTGTAAATCCATTGCTTGGAAATTTTGCATCCATCAGTTGCCATGGTGACACCCCCTCCATGAGACCATCCATGACCTCCCAAGACACTTGGTATCTACCCATAATTCTGTGCAATCCACATCAAAGAGAACTGAAACCAATTACCATATGGATTTGTAATTATTATTTTGCTAATTAAATATATATTAGAAAATACACATGGTCCAAGGGATTAAATATAGATGAGAGATTGAAGACATCTGAATTCTAATCCCAATTTTACCATTGATTAAATGACTATTCAGAAAAGGTTGATTTTCAGAGCTTCTGAGCATTTACAACTCACTATGACCTCAGGTGGAATTATAAATGCTCCACACTTCAAAAAATAAGGTCTTTAACCTCTCTGTCCTTTAATTTTCCATTTTTCAAAACCTAAATAGTCACTTTTGCAAAGCATATTGTGGTTTGTACTCAAAATGCACTACACAATTACACCATATTATTTTTACTATTAATAAATCCTAGACTGTATAGAAACATAGCCCACATGTTTATTATTTTTGAGAGAAGCACAATGTTCCCAGTCAGAAAATTATCCTGTTTCAAAGGCCACATTTTATTCTGCAGTACTGAATCTGTAGAAAGGTGAGAAAGTTATGCAGCTTCTTTTGCAAGTAACAAGATAATTCTCCTCYTATTTACCTTTTCTTAACAGAGCCCTACTTTGTTAAGTCTCCTCTGAGGCTGATGCACACCCAAAAGGCTCAGCTCTGATAGAGTTTTGCGCCCATCTATAGTACATTGGACTGCAACTGAGCCAAATTGATACAAAGTGACAGTACTGTACCTTCCCAGCTGACTTACATAGCTGGGATTTACAAAGGTGGAAAAGAAAGWAGCAATTGCAGAGAAGAGAAAATATTTCCAAAAAACCAACCACACTCATTCAAAAAGGTTGGGGAAAGCTGACTTTTAATGAGTTCCCTAACATTGGTGTGTGTGTGTGTGTGTGTGCGTGTGCCTGTATGCATGTGTACGTGCAGTACCAGCAGTGCAACGTGGTATCTCAGGTTCAGAGATGCACTTGCATGAAAAGCTATAATATGCAAAGGATCATGCTCAACATAGTGAAGATGCAGAAACTATGGCACAGAAAAAAATGATAGCTGCTTACATAGGATAGCGAAGAGAGTCAGGAAAAATGAAAAGGAGAGGTAGAGATGACAGAGTTCTGGTTTCTGAAATGCAAGCAACTAAGCAAGAGACAGAAGGGAGTAAGATCTGGACTCTGAGGACTGCATCAGAAATATTGGCTCCTTTTTAGTGATGGTTGTGAATTTTGTTGTGGCTCAAACTAGGATTTTTCAGTTGAAAGAGTAAATTGAAATAGCAATTGATTCTATTCTTGACAGTCATGAACCATCCTGAAATATGGAGCATGTTATGGCAAATCAGCTTCCAGGAAGAAAATCCATCTCTATGGATTTTATTGAGCTCTCATTTAAACAAATGGAAAAATCTCATAACTTTCTGGTGTTCTGGATCGAATTGTAACTATGGTTGCTCCAGCTGTACTTATGCAGCCCCTTCGTTTCAATATGTGTATGGAGGAATTCTATGATGATCAAAAGAAACTATTGATTTTCCTTTCAATTTCTATGCTTCAGCATGCTTTTCTGCCTCTCTATACAACACATTACTGCATTTAGAGAACCATTTTCATTTCTATGGCTGTGTTTCTCCACTTACTTAAAAATGTAATTCCTATAGAATTGTAGTGCAAAATATATATTGGGAGGAAAACACCATTTTAAAGGTTCTAGGTTCAATGACTTTCATTAATAAAGGCAGATTTGTGAACTATTTCTACCAATGATTATTCTTGAATATGATGGAGTTAATTAGGTCAAACCAATAATCAATGCCTCACCATCTACCCTGTTAACACCAACGTTTTGTGGTTTGCTATGGGAGGCAATTTACATGATTCAAATAGCAGGCAGCTCACTGCACTAGAAAGAAATGTTGTGGTGGCTCAAAAGGAGTCAAGGCATACTGCAGATATGTTCAAAGAATGCTTAAACATGAGCTAAGTTAGTACTAACTACATCTGTAAACATGCTGGTATTATTGCTCATTTTCCAGTTAGTGCCATCAGTCAAACRAATCTTGGACTTAGCGTTTGCTGAGCAGACTTAGGAATTGGTCTAGCATATCTCAAAAGGCTCAGGTAAATTACACTGTAAGTGACAGGTGAGAAGGATTTAAGTTGAAAACTCATATTCAACTCTCCATTACACTCATGTAACACAGTATGTAACACATTACACTAAGGTAACAGAGCAACATTGTCAGGTAAATTATTTCAGATTCATACTTCCTTAACTGTGATGAGAATCTAATCCCATGGTTGAAATTTAGTCAAAAGTGGGCATGCAACTGTGCAAGGTCTCTCACTTTTTTCTTTCTTTTCTTTTTCTTTCTTTTTTTTCTTTCTTTTTTTTTTTTCTTTTTTTTAACCGGAGGATTAAATTTTATCAGGTATTTCACAATTTAATGTCTGTTTCAGATTGCCAACTTTGAACATGATATAAAAATCCTCAGTGCCTATACAGCATTCTTTCAATTTAATTCAAAATATATTTACTATTCATAACAAAAATTTAATTAAGGCCCCCTGGACACTGAAGAGATATAGAGAGAGTTACCAGCGTCACGTGTATAAGACTCAGCCACAACAAGTGTAACAGAAATGGGAAAGTTGCATAAATGAGGAAAGTATATGAGCTACAGCCCCCCAAATTACTAAGTATTAGGACTTGCAGCAAAGTCTAATCTTTTCACTGCAGGTCCAGCATGCTCTCTAATGTGCTGCAGATGCTCCATTAGCATCCCACCAAAAGCAGTGGGCTGCTAGAATTCAGTGACACAGCAGACTGCTATCTAAAAGACACATTTGTCATTATTCAGCAGCAAATGGGTTAAAATCTCTTTCTACCCAGAAGCTCCAACATTCTTCTCAGGAAAAAAAAAAAAAAGGCAAGCAAGAAAGAAAAAGTATAAAGTATGCAGCAACCCACTACATCCTCTGGCCTGGGGTTAATTTTTCAAACTGAAGTTGTTAATTTTGACAATTTTTTCATTTGTCAAAGAAAACCTACATTCTATTCAAACTGGGAACTGTGACCACACTATTTCATTTTGTTCATTTCTACCAGGTACAGCATACATTTAGCTATGTCCTTTTCTTCTCTTCTGCATGTTTCTTTCTGCTCTGCAATCTAGTTTACAGCTTTCAAGCTAGTAAGCCTACAACAAACCTCTCTGCAGTTCTTATGCAAAGGTAATGCAATGGTAACCTACCTATTATGCTGGAGTCCAAGAAACTAACAGCACTGAATAGAAAATCAATTTTTCAGAAGTTAACTAGAAATATATTCCAGGGTATATTGCTACCAAAGATTRTTATACAGTTCCCATTTAGTTTTAATCTAAGACTTCAAAGATAACGAGCATATATTAGTTATAATAAAGATTAAATAGAAAGAATATTATAAAAAAATTTGACTATGCCATTCATCTTGACAAATAGATGCAAAATTTTGACAGCTAATCACTTTGGGCTTTTTCCTCTGCATTTACCTAGGTTTCATGCTGACCTATTAATTTTAATCGCTTGCTGGACTCCCATTTAATGGTTCAATGAATATAATACATCAGTCCTTTTCTTTGCATAATCAAGAGGTTCAGTAAGCAAAGTAACTTACTTAATACAAAAAAGGTAACCTTATAAGCATTTCAACTTTTTCTTTATTAATAAAACCTTATCTAAATTATTTTACACAAAGTTTTATRCCTTTCAACAGACCTACGAATATTACCTGCTTCCAGCCATGCCATATCTGAATTCAAATTCACTCTTCAAGATGTATATTCTTAACAAGAATAAGGAGTCTAATCCTGTGAGATGCAAAATCTTTCTTGAGATGATGAAGCCATTCTTTTTCAACCTCTTACTGGCATACTCAAATTATACTTCCTATTTTCAGGAGCCATTCATTCTCTTCAAAGATTAGATTCTTCATTTCATGAAACTCTGATGGTTTTAGGACTATAATTAAACCTGCATCACTTTGAGGACCAAACTCTACATTCCTCATATCTTCATAACTCTCACTGAAAAGAAAAAATACATTTGCTTCAGCCAATCACTTTTCTGGCATTCTGGAATAAAGTGTATTTATAATGTATATTCTTAATTAACACTTTCTGCATTCAGACAGCTCATACTCAGTTTCCTTCTACCTGAACTACTATGATTCCTTTGCACATCTTCCTTAGGTGAAACCAAAGGGAAATTCTAAAACTTAAAGCCAAAACTAAACTACTGCTACACTTTTAAGAATCACGATAGAGTAAAATGAAGCAAAACTAACTTTAACACCTAAACTCTGATAAAAAAAAATAAAAAGGTTATATTTTGGTTATTTTACAACTGACTGAGAAGCTGATGAATAAGTAATTACAGTAGAGTTATGCAAAAGTTGATATCTYCTCTTCACAGGAAATTCTGACATTTCAAAGAATGTTTCATTCCTATTAACATAAAAATTGACATTTCAATGTTTTTCTCTACAAAACTAAGCATCCAGACCCCCAAGTTCACATCAAGAAATTTTAAAATCCATAGTTTTTAACTCAAGCCTAGTTTGTCAAGCCCTTCCTCTTTGTTAAGGTAGCCAGGCCTCTTTGCAAGCTCTGAAATCCATGGTGGGCAACCTGGAAACTCTAAAAACATCRGTTTAACTACAGGCTCTCGGTGTCTCTAGCCTTCCTGTTGCAAAACTTTGATTCAAGTAGTATCCTTCTGAGTGTCAGCAACCAAGACACAGCAGATGCATGAATATCCAGCTTTGCAACTGAAGCTGCAAATCTCTGATTTTGCATCAGCTCCCACAGAAATGACTGCACATCCTGGTAAAAGCTCTATAAGGCAGCTCTTAGCACCACATATTGTGAACAAAACCTCCAGAGCTGCAAGTCCAAGATTAAATTTAGCTTTCTGAGATATCATCCTTAATTGTTAAAAGGTAAAAGTCAAGTTTACCTGATTTGCAATAATTATTATTAGGTTCCATAAAAGTTCCTTGACTGGAAGCCTTGAAGACCAAAGAGCTCCACTCAGCCACACAGCAGATGCAGCACAGGCATAGGAATATAAGCTGATGCACACAGCATCATTGAGTTTTGCCTTGTATTTCAGGGCCAGACTCTGAATTCAGTAGAAACTAAAGACTCATTTGAGCCTAGCTAATGTGGGCATTTATACACTGGTATATGACTGTCTCGGCCACTGACCAGCTGTGAGCTGATAACATGTTTTAATCACTTTTATAGCAGCTGAAAAGGAGCCAGCAATCTACAGATAAAAGTCTACAAGTTACGTACCATACTCATTAAATATGTCTAATTTAGTTAGCAGTACCAAGACTAACGAGTAAACTGAAAGTGAAAGGATAACACTGGTAGGTAACAGTTTTATTTCATCAAAGAGTCTCTGGGACCTGTGCAAGGTATATTAGGGTCACAGCAACTTATCTTCTACCTGGTGTATGCAGATAGATCTGTTTTTGAGTGCTGGTGTAGAAACTCTTGATACACAAAAGCTATATTAGAAGAGGAGGACACGGGTCTAATATTAGGAGCTCTAGCCAGTGACTAGAGGAGGAGGCTCTGCTCCTCACAATCTTCCTTACTGATTTTAGATTATTTGCAGAGGCAATTCAAATACTAAATATTAAACTTAGCTAAATCTAAGGGAAGAGCTGTCCTTTCATCACGGTGCTATTAAACTACATGCATTAAAAATTATGCTAATACTCAGTCCATGAAAATAAGGAACTTTCAATACTAGATATTATGAATAAATGAATGTTACAAATATTTAGAAGTTTAAAAGTCCTTTAAATAAAGAATATTCTTGGAAATAACTTCATCTAAAGGTTTCAAGGTAACCACTTACACTGCACTCCTGTGTTTGGTACGCARATCAGAGACTCCCAGGAATTATTTTTTTTAAAATGATGAAAAATTTCCAAAGAAATGAAAAAACTACTCTGAAAAAATAAAACATTAGGAAGTTGAGTTACTTGGAAAAATAACTGCTACYAAAGTTTTGTGAAACAAATTAGTTAATGTTTGTGAGGCACTAATTAAGCAGCTAAATGCTCKTGAGTACTTCCATGAGGAAATTAAWAACTACATATTCCAAGGAACTGAGGAACAGTACTTGTGTGAGGACATTATTAGCATGCTGGCCTCCTTTACAGAGTTGTTGACTATCTGCACATGTAGCRGACCCTTTGCCTCTTAGCTAAAATTAATCAGACATGAAGAACATGACCATAACYATATTACAGGTCACTGCTTGGAATTCCCCAAGCAACTAAGAAAATGAAAATATTCAAACTCAGYGGTAGTCCCTGTTACATCCTACGACAGAAGTAGGCATCAAGTTCTGAGTCTTAGTAATTCAGAGAACTTAAAAATCCCTTATAAAGGAAACACTTTTCTCAGTATTCAAGCTTATACAATTTGGTTTATCAGAATGGTCYCTTTGACAGGGTTATTGCAAATAATATTGTAGATTAGACATGTGTATGATGATTCCAAAAACAGTCAAGTAAATCACTCCAATTGCTTTGACAAAAAATTGGCATGATCATTCAAATTTACAAGTAAGGTTTTAGCCAGAGTCCCTCTATCTTTTTCTCTTAATAAAATGATAAAGGAAAAAGGTATTTTAAGGTATTTTCCAATAGGTACATCAAATATAAACTATCTACCTTTGGTGGAAAGATAAAGCTTTCGCACTGAAATGAGAGCATATGTCATTTAAATGAAATGCACTTACTAATTTGGAAAAATTATACTTATTCATGCTGTAGCATTATATTCTAAGGGTATTTTTAAGTCATTCTAGGAATTAGTAGTTGAATAGCACAGAAGGAAGCTTCATAACTAGAGCATGTTACACCTGGGAAAAGTTCCTTGATGAGCAAAACTAGCTGTTAAATGGGAAAAAAAATCACATTGATTATGGTCATGAGTCCAAGACAAGCTTAATTAAAATCAATAGAGAATTTTAAAGTGAAAGAAAAAAAATGAGGGCAGCAAAGTGTTATCTTTTAATTATGTTATGGAAATTTCCTCTAATTGATACCTGTCCCATGTCACTATAAGTAAAACAACCTACAGATGTCAGCCTATAATACCACATTACCACCCCGGAGTTTAAGTAAGAGACGATCCCTTCTCTTTTCTCTCCTCCCACAACAGAATCCTGACTTTTACCAGGACTGACAGCACTGTTCAGCTTTCTTTAGGTGGTATAATCTGAAAAATGAGAGAGGTGTTCAGAGAAAGGAAAAGACAGTAGAGGCAGAAATTCTGACTGTGGCTCTGCCACTGATATACATGATAAACTCAAGTGTTGGGAAGTCTTGAGATTTTTTGACGTATTTGCAAAGCACAAAGATGTTCAGCTTAACTTGGATTTCCCTGAGAGATCAGGAGGGAGCCTGGACGTGCTGAGAATCCCCGTTCAATACTTGTAACTTTCATCATCTCTGTTCCGGAGCTGGTAACCCTGTTGTCCTGGAGGCTTCCATGAGCTGTAAGCCTTCCTGCAGAGAGTCAGGAGGTTGAAATGATAGAACCAAATTAGCAGTTTCTCTGTCATGAAACTGTACAACACCAACCATTCTGAGGCCTTGGAATTGCAGTTCAAGGGAAGTCCTTCCATGATGTTATTCATGATGGGAACCCAGACGCCTTCAGCTCTKCCAGGTTCTAGGATTTGGATCCCATCTGCTCTTATGTGCCAGAAAGTCCATGAAACCAGCCTGAAGGCATTAAACTGCCATTGGATTGACTCACAATAGTTTGCATTTCCTAACTTCAAGKTGCCAGAACATAAAACAGGAAAAAGCATGAAAAGATTCCTAACTGATGTAGGCACACACATAGGTGTTCGGGGTGCTTAACACCTCCCCTCGAGGGCAAGTCATGAGTCAACAGTTTATTGCTTTTGACTGTCAAGTTACATATTAATTAGTGAAGTGAGAACACCAAGGAATTTCCAAAGATTAGGACTTTCAGCATCAGTAGACACTAGATGTAGACTTCCTTTAATTTCCATCTGCCAGAGTCCGGTTTTCTAAGCTACTAATAGAAATACATTAGGTTGGTAACTACAGTTAAATCCTGACTCTAGCTCCTATTTTTCATTTGAATTTATAAATAACAAGACCTCAATGCTCTGAACTGCAGATGGACAGAGATGTCTTGAACTCAGACACCTCTAAACACTGATGCATATGCATTCAGCAACATATCACGTCACCTGCTCAAATAGTAGCCTATGTTCAAAGCACCATTGAATTRTATTTCTTTTTGTTTTTATAGTTTTGATTACGATTTTTTTTTTTAAATCCTCTCTCTGCTATTCCAAACCCTGAACAAATTTGAAGGCTCTCAGAAAATGAAAAGAACTTATTTGTTTACTACAACACTTGTARCAAAGGTGGAACAAGGAGTATTTTACAGAAAACTTGTGCTTRCAAGACTTCCAGATAAGTTTTCACCCCAATAATTGAATAAGCATCCAAATTTCACAATGTTAAGGTGAAGCAAAGCACTGAGTTTTTTCAGACACATTCTTATGACTGCTCTGCAATGCTTTAAAGAAAAGGTAGGTACATTCCTGTTTTACCTGTGACCTTTCTGGCCCAGCAAGAGCTCTGCCAAATCTCACATCTTTAGACTAGATGGTGACATACATGAAATCAAAACTCATGGTAAATTATAATAAATTTAAGAAAAATACTGAAATYTTCAGAATTGCAACTGACAAAGCAAACAAAGTCACAGAAAACTGAAGTTAAATCTTTAATAGTGATTCAACTTAAATTACATTCTCTGATGAAGGAATGAAGATTTGTAACACCCAAGCAGTAAAGATCAGAAAGAACAGCAAGAATCCTTAAAACAAATCACCAAGCAATAGAAAGGGAAGTACAGGAATCTTTGGGACAGAGAAAACAGATCTGTATTTGAAATATTTTTTTGAATAAACAGCTAGGAAGACAAAGAGAATGCCAATGCATTCCCAGAAGGCCTTGAAAGCACATATATACCAAACTCTGGAAATTATCATATTTTCTTATGTTAAAGGATGAAAAATAAATTTAATTAGTTAGTAAAATGTGATCTTATTCCATTTGGAATCATTTTCCAATACATTAACTTTCTCATTAGAATTCAGTTTGCTTTGCTAAACAAAAGGAACCACTTCAACTCCTGTGGCACGAAGAATCATCCAGAAGATGAGTTGTGCCCCAAATTATCACAAATAATTGAATGCAAGCTCATCACAGTAACACCAAACAGAAGCACTTGTGAAGACAAGCACAGACTGACTGAACAGGCAGCCAATGCAGTTAGAAGAATCATTTATATGTCAAAAAAAAAACAGATCTGGAAATAACAACTAGCTTGTAGAAAGCAAGTTCAACTAGCCACTACGTTTTTGCTCCAATCTCTCTTTTCCCTCCTCTTCCATATCCTCCCTTGGGGTCACATATTACATAAACATCACAAGACATGATTAAACCCAACACTGTACTCTTCTAATTAAATTTGCAATTTAAGTGATATTGCTCCATCAATGCAAAAAGTCATCTATCTGTACAGAACTTAAGGATATATAAGTGAAGCTATATCAGTTCACTTCATCTACTTCTAACTGAAATCACTACTCTAACAAAAAAGACTGTTTCTATGTCAGGTTTTTGCAAATTAACTATATTGCTTAYATATCACTTTACATTCCACTAGTACAATTACTGGACTTTGACCTAGTTTCCATYTAAATTAACAGAACTTCAGACCAGGGATTGTCTCAGTACTGCTTTGTGCAGCTTTTAATAAAATAGGACTGTAATCTTACTGTATTGTAATGGTACTGTACCAGAAACATATTTGAAAGACAAATAATTATGAAAAAATACGGACAGCAAGACTAATTTTAATCTGTGCTAATAGAAGAGGCAAAAAAAGAAGGTTAATTACTGATATGATCGTTCTAAAACTCAAGTTGTTTGCTTGTCCTCACTTAAGCAGTTTGGCTGGGAGAAGTGATRATTTTGTTTTTAACCACAGACATTTAAAACTGTTCTCCCTGTTCTCTGCCCATAAAGAAATACAAAACCTCATTCACAAAGTATGTTTGTAGCTCTAAAGACCACAACYGTGGTCCATGGCAACAGCTGAGTTGCTATACTGCTAACTAGTCATTATAAACTCTTAACAACCTCAACAATAACTCACGGGAAGAGGATCTTGTGCTTTCAAGGCACGTCACTACCTCTAATCTTACATCTTTACAGGTCATGAAATGAGGTATAGTGATGCAGACTATCAAAAAAAAAAAAAACAAAATCAAAAAAGCACAGAATCAAAGGTAAGCAATGGATATTGTTACAAGTAAGTTAAAAAGAGAAGAAAGAAAGAAAGAAAAGGCTTTTGGAAATACCATCTCCCCTTCCAACTCCTCCCTTCCAAACAGCCCTCAAGCTAAACAGAGGCTGGGAACACAGGTTGGATTCAGTTTAACTTGGTTATGTTGATCATTTAGACAACTGACTGAGAGAAGATTGTGGATGGCATCTACAGAGCAGAGAAAATCTAGCAAGGAGACAGACAGCAAGTTTGTTTGTCTTTTKGGGATAGGGAGAAAAGAGACACGTAATTATCAAGTGTGGAATAGAGAAGCACTTCAGCTTTTATGTGAGAAGGACATGGGAAAATTGTATGTACCAAAAAGCAAACTTTCTACAGAGTCCATGAATTTCAGGCTTGACTTTTGAAGGTATTTCAAAGGTTTCCTGGCAAATGGGGCTTAAGGTGCCTGCCAGCAAGATAGCTGTGTATTATTTAACTGACTCTAAAAGCAATATAGGAATTATCAGTCTTTTAAGAGGAAAGAGGGCTGCCTTTGTGTKTTGCAGAATGCCAGAGTGCTATGTGAGGGCCACATAAATGTGAGTATCAGGCGATTTCTTCTGGTTATTCTTACTGAGCCTTCATTATTACATGATTCTTGGGGAAAAAAAATAATAATTGATTCCTAGGTTTTACTCAAAAATTAAGTCCCACTGAATAAATTTTGAGAAGTGCTATCAACTCTAACCTGTCATTAACTCTCTATTTTGACTTGAAAAATGAATTAAGTGCTCAGTTCCTATCCAAGTMGTCCAATAATTCTACAACTGTGCTCAGCAGGCAAAGAGGGAGTCATATCTTATTAAGAGCTTAAACTATATGGCTGTGATGCATAGCTTAGTATTTTGATTAATATCATCCTTGAATATCRAGATGTTGTGAGAAAGCAATATATTGCCCCAGAACTGTATCTGTTTGTCTAGATCACTCTTCCTTTTCCTTCCTTGCCCTTGATGAAACCAAGGTATTCTGCCATTCAGAAGCTGCTCTGGCCAAAAGGGGACCATGCCTTTCTCTATATYATCTCTATGTTTTCATTTTGTTGTTCCATCCATCCTATGCTGTACTTCACAATGCAGACATTTGCCCTGCTTATCATTTGGCTTTTGTACTTCATTATGAAGAAATTTTGAATATAACTCTTCTAGAGCCATTCTGTTCTTATTTATTTAAAAATGTCTGACAAAAATCTGAAGGTTTATCAATGGTTAAAAAAAAAATCCTAAACTACATAACCATATCCAAAATAGGTCACCTCAGAACTATACAGCATCTTCCTGAATAAGATCATTATCAATCCAGATTTTTTCCAGTTCATTTTTTCTCCTAACATTTTTTGTTCTGTGATGTAACCATTCAAGATGTGTAGAAAGGACCTTTAAAATGAATTCTATGCCAGATCTGAATGCAGAAGTGACTGTCGAAGAAAAACTTTATTTGTCCTATAGGACTTGAATAATGGCTAAGATGAATGACACCATATAATCTGAATCACATGTCTGAATACATATGCATACGCCTGTGCATAAAAGTATGCATAAAAAAGTGGAAAATGTGTGCGTATTTTTCAAAACTTAACCATAAGTAATTTTTCAACTTTTGTTTTAATTTTGCAACATTCTCTGTTTCTTGCTTGCTGGCAMTAGAAAACTTTGCATCCTATGTGACTGACACCTCATATTTTTTTTTCTTTTCACAGTGCTTTTCAGAGGCCACCCATTTTTGAGCTACGAATTGAGCTCTTTTGAGAAAGACAAATGGACTTATCTTACAGTCTTATGTGGACTATAAGAATCAGCAGTAGCAAAAATTGTGGTGTGTTGTTGATACCACCAGGAGTTAATATGCAGCATCTTTGCTAAGAGGAAAGCAATGCAARGTCCTGAATAACCTTTTCTGATCTAGTTAGGGTTTGGGATTTTGAAGTGCTTTAGGATTTTTTTAATTTTTTTTCSTTTTTAAAACACTGAAAAGATCACAGGTTTTCTAAAATGAAGAAATTTTGACATTAGAATTTCTATAATTTCTCTGTATCTGTATGTGGAGAGATACATCTGTAACATCTCTCTCTATATAAACATATCTATTTAGAGTATTGCAACAGGAAAATTCATTTGAACTTGAAACCTTGATTCTACAAAACAAACTACTGAAGCTCGAACCTTTCACTCCTATGAAGTTCTGTTCCTTCCATACGAAGGGAATTTTCTTCTTCACATGCTTTAAAAAGCTTAAAGAGAAATTCTTATCACTCTAAAGACATCCTATCCTAAGTTAGATAAAAGCACAACAACGCAACATCACACAGGCTGTCCCATCACTCCTCAGGGAATTTCCAATGCCTTCTGTGCTTTCTTGCCTGTTCCAACACATACGGAGAGCCAGGGCCAAGCAAGCACCTTCRTGTGTGACCTGGCGTCAGCAGGTGCACCACCCATGTATTTGTTATTTGTGAGTGAAACATATTCGCGCACAGTCAACACTAGGGTAGCTCTGACGACAGTATGCAACAATTAAATAGACAGTGGGTAAGAAGGAGYTATTCACTTAAGCTGACAGAGGCATTTTTCAGAAGTCAGTGCCCAAAAAGCTGRTCTCTCACTGTCCTTCCTATTCCCCATGATTTTGATTATTAGCTGCATAAGGGCAGCAATAATGTTAAAATTGCAGTAGAATATATCTAAGCCCATATCCCTTAACAACCTACCTCTCTCATGKGTCAAAGGGCAAACTGACATTACAAACTTTAAGAAAGCAGCAAATTCTGCCCATTTTTTACTATGACAGCTGAGACAGAGTGCTTTGTTTTTGACCCTTGAGACTTCTCCAGAGGTGCAGAGTAACGCAGCAGTGCTGTGGAGTCTGAGTGCACCTTTCACTTCAGCTGTCAGTTCAGCAAGATGGGAGCAGTGCTACATAGCTAGAGCTAATTAATTTGATTCAGTCTTTTGGAAGGCTCTCACCTTGTATAAAAAACTGTACTAGAGGTGATTTTCAGGGATGACATTTGCCTGGAAAAAGTTTTTTATCTTATGGCATCACTTCTTAAAAAGATGATCACTAATACATTGTTAAATGAAGGCAGTATTTTCAAAATTAAGATCTGGGGTTCAGCCTTCAGGTCTGTAATGACAATGTATGCCATAGCACTGCACTGAAAACATACTTTGAAGCAAACTCTTCATGATACTGAAGACAAGACCAGCTCTTCCCTGACTTCAGTACAAATTAGAATTTCATCCTGCAAATGATGGGGGGATCTATATATTCTGCAAGACTTTTGCCATTGCTACTTAGAGAGTATCACTATTGTATTGTAATAAAATATATTGCGTGAGCAAAATAAATAGCTGTGTGTGTTTAGCCTGTTAAGATGAAGAAGAATTAAAGTCAAATAGGTTATTTCACATTCATACTTTGCTGGTGTTTTGTGGAGTATCTCAGAAGAGATTATGCAKAATAGTCTTGTGAATAGTCTAGACAAACCATTTACAGCACACGTTCTTCTTACAGACTCACACGTTATAGCTGTGGCACCATATCATTGATCAGCTAAGCTGCATGGTCAGGARAGAAAGTGTTATTTAAAAGATCAATAAGGATCAATAAGCTCCTCTCATCTTATTCTAGTACCAGAGAGGACAAACTCAACGCTGACCTAGAATTTTATAGTAGAGATCAAAAAGACAGGAAATGAGAGGCCATCATACAAGAAAAAATACTCAGAGGCAGTATCAAGAATAAGGAAAACAATTTTCAATGTGTAAATAGAAGGTAGGTGTTTTAAAGGCCAAGTGGCTGAGCAGACTAAGGAAGACAGAGTATGCTCCAAAMCAATAAATTTAAAAGAAAGTATAATATACTGGTTTTCCAAACTAGCACTAACAGCTAGCACAAAACAAAGGTTTCTGCTGCAAAGGTTTCTCTCCTATTTCTGTACCATTGCAAGCAACTCCTGGAGGAGACGCAAGAGTGGTAGAAGCAACCAATCCCTCTGTCTGCTCATGATGAAAGGACATCTCTTGCTCCAATTCAGGGTCTGGGAGAGAGATTTTCGAACCCAAAGTTATCATGTGGCGGGATAAAGTCACAGGCGWCTGTCTGCCTCTTTAAACAATCACAAATAGCTACTTTTCTGAGTTATCTATTTTCAAAGATTTAACTCCAGTGAGTTATCATAGAGGATTAACACAGAGGGAGTTGTGGGAGTGGAAGGAGAGGAGGAGGTGGAACAAATTCTGAAAAGTACTGAAGAACTCAGAGTGGTGAAAGGGTCGAGATAAACAGCTATTCCTGAAAAGCAGAAGAAAGCTCATAGGGATGCCAAGCTAAGAGAATGAAGAAAGGACAAATTAGTAAAATAGAAATAGCATACATCTTTCCAAAGCCCATTGAAAGTAATGGAATGATCAGCAGTAAAGCTTTTTCATCCACACTACTTCTTCAGTGGGTATCTGACAGTCCTTAGAAGTACTATCTACATATCTCCAGCAGAAACCAGAAAGATAAGGCAGAAAAGAGAAGGGAAACAGTGAAAGTTTATACTTGGGTCAAGTGCTGGAGAAYTGCAATATATTGGTTTCTGTAGGTTAAAAGTTCCACTGAAAACTAATGGCTTAGGAAGTCATGTTTTTCCCTGATCTCCTCCAGATGCTATGTCATAAGARACAAAAACAAGAACATGAAAATGAGGTATTAGCTGTGCCTACACACCTTCCTGACACTTCACTTCAAAGCAGTTCCACGGGGAAGGTTTAACAAAAACACCCATTGCCTCKGATGATTTAGGCAGAAATGATCTAAATGGGGAGACATTTGGGACTTGCTGTTCTGGGCCCACTCTCACTCCTTGCTGTATTCCCGCCTCTCTGACAACCACTCAGTTGTCTGTATTTATTCTAACACCTTCTCTTCTTTAGAGAGAATTCTTAGGAATTCTTCTTCAACATGTACCTGGAGAGCAGGGTCAAGGGACCACAGGAACTCCCTCAAATGTTCCTGCCAGCCACCCTGCTCAGGCTGCAACAGAACTCCCTCTTAACACAGAAGCTCTTGCTCACAACTTTAAAACTGAGGCACAATTTATTACACTACAGTTTTACAAACAGTGACTGCTTGGGGACAGTGATCTGGTCAATAGAGATGAGCTCTAAGTGTTCTCCATGAATTTTATTCACTAGAATTGAAAAGCAAACAAAAGAAGTTTAGTGGTTTTATAGTAAAACAAACCATTTTGCTCTTGTGTCACTAGACTGCAAAAAGCCTGGATGGGAAAGCCCAGCATACTTTCTGTTTGATGACCTGATACTGATGTAATGATGTTTGCTTTATTCTTGGTAACGGAAGAAAATCTAGCTCATACCTGGCAGCCTTCTTGGAAATCGCACTGGAGAGGACAGGAATTAAATGGATGCAAAAGATCAAAATTACATTTTCCTTTGTTAAGATGATTTTAAACACACACTAAAGGACTCATTTCACATATCTTTTTTTCCTCCTTCCACAAAAAAATAGACAAAAAACAGTTCTATATTTAAGGCACTTGACCAAGCGACAGGAAATCAAAGTATAGTCTTCTGTCCTGATTAATTTTGATCAGGACTTCAACAAGATCCTGCTTACTGTCATGTAGATAGTTAAATTTTGGTCTTTTATTTCCATGAGAAACTGCAACTTGGAAAATCAGCAAAGCAATATGCTTCTCATTCCCCCCCCCCCCCCCCAAAAAAAAAACCCCACAGATTGCCAAACTCATAATTAGCTTTATTTCCCTGAACTAATAATTATTAAAGAAAAGATGGATACAAGTTGTATTAAGATCTTTGCCCAGATGAAGAGTGACTACCAGATGAAGAGTGACTTTCACCTAAATAAGGACTAAGAAGTCCAAGATTTTATGTACCATGAATAGATTTCTTCCTAACTATTCATAATCATTTCAAAACTAAGTCCATAAAGTGATTAATAGTAGAAACTGGAAATATGTTCTTCTACTGAAACACTTGTTGATCTTTAAAACTCATCATTAAAATTACCTATACTATATATAACATTGAGTAAGTTAGATCAGTTGTGTACTGCACTTCTAAAGCATAGATTTCTATGCACTGCAGAATGTAAAAAGTTAATTTTGCATTATTCACTCAGGCCTAGATTCTCTTTTCAAAAGTTATATTTTAAATGTCAATGTCAAACAGAGAGTAAGGCTCAAGAAGGGCCCAATGCAGACATAGAAAGAGGTTTCACGCTACTCAGAGGGTTTGCAAATGAAGCCTCTTCCTATTTCTAAGCCAAGATTCAGAGGCTTTCTCTTGGGTTACCACACTTTAAAACTATCCACTGCTCAGGAATTTGTAAATGGACTCATTTTATTCACAAAATTTTGACCTATGATTCTGAGTTAGAGGTGGAATAAAGCACAACTTTTGGTGCTGCTCTGTACTCCAGGCCCTAACAGTATATGCTAATAATGCATGATGTATAAAGTCCATTTAATGATATCCYTATGAGGTATGGTCTTTTCTTTATAATATAACCTCACATGGTACAGCTACCTGCTTCTTCTGCTTGTGGTATGGTACTTCTTCTTTATAGTGGAAAGGAATGAAACTGTCAGGTATCTGGCAATAATTAAGCAATAGGTACTGCTGTTTCCATTCCGAATCTGTACAGAATTTTGTACATAATTCCTGCTACTCACTAAGCAGTTTTCTTAGTCACACACACTTTTCAAAGATATATGGGACCAAGAACTGTATATGTGATAACTATCAAACAAATCCACCTTTTCTCCTGTCTCCTTTTCATTTTCTCATTTTGTCTCTTCCTTGCAGCTCAAGCCATCCATGATTGGATTTTATAAGCCTCTGCCTTCACAGTTTAGCTAAAGTCAGAGTGGAAGGAAATTCAAGCTACAGCACTTACTGAATGTGATTCAACYTGATTTATCAGACAAGACTCTTGAAACAACTCTTGGAACACAGGAGCTCTTGGCTCAGTCCTCATGTATTTTACAGGAAGATTCGTATAACAAATTGACTTACTAAGTTTCCTGATATGACGACTCATTCAATCAAACTCTTCAGACAAAGATGTCTGTGAAGAGAAGTGGTACCACAAAGCATACTACATCAAACAGTGCATCCCACATAATGCATACAGTGACATCTGCAAATAGGTTTACAAGCATGCACAGCTACAGCCCAGGCTGCAACAAGAGGAGGCATTAAAAATGTCAGATCAAATAAATATGCATATCTAGCGCCTTGTAGTCCAAACCCTTTTCTTAGTGGGGCAGATTCTGTTGATTTCCTGTACAGGTCGAAGCAGCACAGCAGTCATACATTACTGGACTATAGGTCTYATGATCAGGAAGCACTTTTCCTGTCAATCTAGGTAATACATTTTTAATTTGAAACCTCATTTGCAAAGGAAAGGCAATATGCCAGATGTTCAGAAAATTATTATCAATGTCAAAAGAAATCTATTGGTTTTGCAGAATATTTGCAGAACTATTCCTTTAAAYACACACACACACATTTGCTGTGACTGTAATACCTTAGCTTCTTCACTTCGTTGAACGCCTGACAAAAACAAAATCGGAAAGTTCTCTCATTTTTAAGTCCARTGAGTCACAAACTAAACTATATTGTTGATTTACTTTGCATTTGTTGAGATCTATATCTCATCATCCATATGTCTTCCATTTAGATTTTAAGCTTCTTCAAGCAGAGACTGTTTCTTTATCTGTCTGTACAACTTCCAGCACATTTTGGAACCGTGCTTGGAATAAATACTAACACTGAGCACACAGGATATTAGTAAAGGTTTGAACTTACTCATACCTCCGTACACCTATTTTACAATAAATATTTGGCAAGCTTTTTCTGTCCAAGGGAAAGGAGTTGCTGTTTTTAAGTGTACACTTAATCAGGCACTCTGTCTTGACGACTTGAATTTATTCATWGGGAACAAAATCTTCACTGAATACTAGAAGTTTGCATTAGAAAGGCAACAATAGTCAAGTTAGAACAAAAGCTTGTGTGCACATTGGTATACAGAAAATATATAGGATTAAAGGACTTCATACACATTCAAGAACAAAGTACATAGAACCAAACACTTTTCTTTACAGACCTTCAAATGCTATTCTAAAAAACATGCTTTGATTTAGTCAAACCTACTGGACTGAGAAAAAAGAATCAATTCATTGAAATCCTGTGGCTTCTGTATGTGGGACATTCTGTGGCAACAGCTCTAAAAACATGAGTTTTAGAGAAAACAAATAGTCAAAACTATTCAAAATACACTGCCAAACGACTCAAGAACAGTTTCTACTGATATCATATTAAATGCTACAGGAGATCAAGATAAAATAAAAATAATGAGTTCTCTGGTCTTTTTTCTAGCTGGGCTTCTGTTAAATTCCACTGTAAGTCAGGCGGGGTCTCAAAACTCCAGCTGTGGCAACGGACCGCATGCGATGCTCAGGGTCCAAGTTTGTACCTAAGGCCATCTTCGTAAACACACTCAAGCAATGGTAAACTTAACTGCTGCTTGGCTCAGCGCCTTCCTCAAGAATTCCAGTTTAACCCTTTCAAAGGCAACAGTAATCACACACAGAGTTAAGAAGTCAAGGAGATAAATTTTAAGGTCACATTTTAGAAGACATGAAGCATTTTTGCTATTAGACTGCAATCAGACTTTATAATCGGTATTTATAACCTGACTTATCCAAATAGTAAAAATCAAGCCAGCATTCTGTCTGTACTTTTGGCGTTATGCACATTGTTTAGATATAAACTGCTAGACTATTCAGATTATATTTAATTCAAGCTACTATRCAGCATTTGGTTGCACAGCAGTCTGTGAAACAATCTTTGGGACTATAGTATGAGCTATACTTACAGCAAACTATAGACATGTAAATAAGAAGAGCACCACTGCTGAGCGACTTTAGGCTTACTAGCTACATTACGTGGCATTCAATACCTTTCATTGGGCACTACCAGTGCCCAAATACACAAGATAAGTTTTGAGTTGGGTTTTCAAGGTGCACCCATTGACGGAGCAGAGCCCTCCTAAACCTGCCTTCCTAGAGCTGTCTTTGCTGCACAAGCTCTAACAGCTCTAGTGAGGATGGACATACAACTAGGCCTTGACAGAGCAGTTGTGAAGGAAATGATCTTTAAGGCATCTAGAATCAAAAGTGCCTGTCATGGTTATTTTCTGTATACTTTGATAATGATTTGCGTGCCAAGAAGGATTTTTTCTTTTTCTTTCTTTCTTTTTTTTTTTGTTGAAAGCTCTCACATTTCACCTTTAAGGCATTACTGCAAATTTTATCTTGTTAATTGACTGTTCATATGGTAATCATTTTACACCACATTAAGTAATGTTCTAATTTGTTTTAATGCTCTCACTTAGTAAGCTCAAAATGCAGCACATATAGGGATTATTAATTCATCCACACATTCAGTGCACATGCTCTTCTTCTGGGTTTAGGTAAGAAGGGCATGAATATCGAAGACAGAAAGATGGATGGTACATACATGCAGGAGTGAATGAGAAAAGAAATGAAATAAACTGTCAAACTGAGAAGAATGCAGGTGAGACACCAATCCAACAGACATCAATTCCACATTGTTATGTACATCACCGAATGCTTTCTGCTGCTTCAGTCGGGCTGAAAAAAGCAAGATAGAAGTTAGATTAAACACATGACTGAATATTCCAGAGATGACAGAGTCAATGAATGTGTTTCTTTCTATTTAGACAGGGGAATCATCTTTACTTTGTGTGTGCTAGTAGTAAAGAATCTGGAATGGCACAAAAGAAACAGGCACGGCTACTTCCCTATGCTGCACAGTATCTCTGTCTGCGGAGCTGTCCAACGTGAAATCCTCCCCATACAGAAGAGGGTACCCTCTCCCTGATAATATTTCTCCTGTGTCTGTGGGGATTTAATTGCAGGTGTGGCTCCATTAAAATGTAAGCTAAAATAAAAAACCACTAAAATGACCACGTCACAAATATTCAAAGTGTCTTGTAAAACCTCACACACTTAGCCGGGGACTTTTTCTGTATACATTTTCAAAAAAAAAAAAGAAAAAGAAAAAACAGCTCAGGCCTTTATATTTAACACTTCTCCTATAAACACTGTGATGACAAGAATATTTGTCCTTCTGTACCCTCCCTCATGCACACTAAAGCATATTAATGACTGGAATTTGAAGAGCGTAAACTGTACTCACAGCTGTTTGTATTCTTGTTGGTGGCTCTCAATGTTCCCAGAGCTACCATTTGGAAACCATTACTTTTTTGTCACTTTCTATTCTCCTCTAGAAGRTCCAATGAAGTACATAGGTCAAATTTCCATCTTTGTCTTTGAAAGAAGAGCTAACATCTTTTCATGGTCTGATTAGACATTTATTACTGCACCAACATAGTTACTCACACCATTATGACATTAAATTTTAAGGGAATTACACATATCACTGAGAATAYAAAAACAATATGGAAGGACTGAGATAGATAGATTATAAAGGTAAAGTAACTGAATAAGTTTTATGAATTTATTTTAAACCTGTATATCTAAACATCTTAGGTATGTAAGATCTTATGACAAATGAAAAGTTTTGCAAGCAGTAATACCAAATTTAGTATATTCTTGATATCTTCATTGCTACCTTTTTTCTTYAGACTAATCTAACACTACAATTAATATTTTACACCAAAAAACTTCAGCCTTGACTTTCTTTATGTAAAGCTCTTTGCAGGACCATGATCTTAAAATCCTTAAACTAGATATCTAGCACAAAGTTTACCATAATTRTTTTAAATGAGGTATGTTGAACACAATGGTCCCAAATCCAAGTGTTGTGGGTATTGGTAACTTCTGTTGGGCTCTCTGCATGTGAYAATTATTGTCAGCATAACTAGAAATGTTAAATACCATCTCTTACTGGTCTATCAGAAGTACTGCTTGTTCTTTTGATTTAAAATTTCACAGTCAAAATGGAAATACTTAATGACAGATATATAGATAGATATACAAATATTTATAGATATAAATTCATAAAAACTGCCACATTTTTGCAGTGTGAACACACACTATGTCCAGACTAACCAGTGATCTTACACACTATGTCCAGACTAACCAGTGATCTTAAGTTGTTCCTAAAAATTATTTAGCAAATAACTTCAACAATAAATATCTCAATGAAAATACCTTTAAAAATCACAGATACATTGTTCCATGAATTGCAAATTACTCAATGTAAGCCTAAGCGTGATGCTCTACGCTGATCATTCTTTCAACATGTTTCACTATAAAATAGATAGATAAATACATGAATAAATTTTTAAAAGCTAAGAACCCCCAAAAAAATCAAGAAGGAAGGAGAAAAGAAGGAAAAATGTTACAACATCCAGCACGGCTCCAAGATCTTTCCCTTCATTGTAGCTGCAAACAAGGGGATGAAGGTGAAAGCTTTTATTTTTTTTTTGTTTTTCAAAAAGCAGCAGAAGTCTTCCATTTCAGGAAAAAAAWWAAAAAATCAATTTATAAATGCTCTTAGGATTATTTCTTTATTTTACTAGAAGTTGCTTATGATAGATGTAAGATAATATAGTTGAAAACTGCAATCTGTTTATACAATATTGACCTGGGACTCCATATTGGTTTTACATAAGACACCAACCTCAAAAACATGCTAACTTTCAGCAACTGAAAATGAGCACTTTCTGTTCTCATTTGTCTAGAGTGCAGAATTTTCCCCCCAGTTATTGATAATTAATGAATCCCCACAATCTGTTCCACTATCACCATTTTTGGACTTCCAGTTATTYCTCCCCTCCAGCTAAATAGTTACCCATCACCACATTCCCATTGATAGCTTGGTCTCAGCTGCATACCATCAAAAAAAGATTAGTATCCACACAACAAAAATTGATCAGATGTGGTGGGAGAAGGGTYTGCATTAGCTCCAATTCACTGACGTCCCATCAAGATATATCTGTCAACTGTTTCCCCATTACCCATCCTTTCTTCATTCAACCGCAATACTAATGCAGCWCTAGCTACAAAACACTGCCAAGAATGTCTGCCATGATGCAAAGGAGTGAAAYACATGCTATTTAGACTGCTCCTGTTTCTGCTCTTCAAGGACATTGTGGGACCATATGTTCTCATTTGCTCAACGCAGAGAACAATTTGTTTCTTGCATCAGTCAAACTGTCAAAGATATAAGGGAGAAATTTCTTATTCCATTCACACATAACTGAACCTGGATAAGGAAGTGAACTGCAAATCTTCTCAGAGCCCTTAAGTATGATGACAACAAATACACACCCATAGGAAGACAAAAGATCACTAGCATACAGCCTGGAAGCTTGACTGTGAATGTACAATGCACACAAGTCTTATATTGTAGGTCCAAAAAACAACACAATCTTTTCCATTAAGTACCCTCTGCAAGTATAGAGAGCTCTCAGATCATCACCAGAATCTTTTCATTCCTTTTCTCTCATCTTTGTCACAAGCCTGTAGGAGCTTCTCCTTATTACATGYACCAAAAAGGTCCTTGGAGGAATGYATTCTGCTCAAAGACAGTCTACGCATGGCCTATYTCCCCAGTGTTTGGAAGTTCCTGTGCAGCAGTTTAAATTAAAAACCTACCCAAAGGGGACCTACTTCTAAAGACTGAACAATTTGACATTGGAAGTAATTCTTCTTTGCCTCTGCAACATGATATCCCTAGGGCTGGAGGTCTCAGCAAGCTGCTGTTTTCAGAATAGGTCAGAATTAGTTTTCATTCCTCCYCAAAAACAGCAAGAACACCGGCACAACGAAAGAGAATTTGTTACCCTTTCCGCTTCCGATAATGACTTGCAACAAAGCACTTTTGAGAGATACATATTATCAGCTCTAAGCACTGGTGGAGACATGCTGATACTAAGGAAAAATTGCTTAAAATGATGGGAGGKAGGAAGCTACAAGACACTGGCATAAAAATCTTTGTCAGTATTTGCCAAAAGGCTAGGTTATTCTTACTGCTTCCATTTCTAAGGTTTCTAATGTTTTCCTTTCTTAAGATACTTAAAGGGTTTGATTTTCAGGGGGTGAGCAGAAATAAGGAACAAGAAACACAAAAACCATTCTGAATTATTTATTGTTCAAATTTTGAATTTTCTGAAACTTTGTTGGTAGAACTTGCCCATCCTATAAGATATATTTAATGAAGGATTGCATCAAAGCTCTACTTGATACGTACCACAGGGAGAGCTGAATACCCTTCTGGAGGCAATAAAGATGGAACAGAGAGTAGACAGCAGACGACAAAGGCCCTCAGGTTATTCCTATTAAATTAAGGAACAGGGCTTTCTGCAATGCTGGTCACCACTGCGTAGAATGACATTCTTTTCAGTCAAAAGTCTAAGATTTTAAACACAGTTTAAGTCAATGCTGGAACACTGTCCACTTTAACTATGGACAGCCAAGGATGGACTAAACACTCTGACTTAGCTCTTCCTGCTAGGCCTAAAACTATTAACTATTTTGTTCTGTTGAGATGATACAAAGTGGCCAGAACTTGATCTACAGTCAAAACCACAAACGTAGTCCTTTTTCAGAAAATTCAAGCAAATATGTGCAAAGGTGACTAATACTCATAGAGGCAGGTCAACAGGGTTTGACACTTCACAWCAGTGAATCAGTTAAGCATCACCTTTCCTTTTCCCCCTATTATGAAGTACAAAATGACAACTCATTCCTGAAAGACCTAACGCACCTAGACATTAGAAGATGCTGCTACTAACAGTAGTCATGTCTCACACAGTAATATATTTCAGCAGCTTCTTTTAACAAAAATAGAAAAATATAAATCTATTTATGCCTACTAATTTAATGGGTAATGGAAGATAATCACTACTTTTGGCTTACAATATACTTTGTACCTAATCACCTACCATTAAAATGCATTAAATAATGCATTAAATAATGATGCACAATTGACCTGCATGCCTCAGTGTTTCTAATCATCTTCAATTTTGTCTAAATATGAAGAATACTCTAATTATCAAAATATTAACTTCAGATCTTTAAATATTAATTAGTTCCAATGTACACTTCAAGAACTTTAGGACATTCAGACTGATATTAACATTGGAGCACATGTTACTTGAAAAGTATTTTAATGCATTATAATCTTCTAYTTAGACTAATCAGGAATGCAAACAATACATCCACACCATTTTGTTTTATCTGCATCACATATTTCTCTTCCATTGTATCCACACAAAGCTATAATTTTCCCAAGCAAATACGATCTATTTTGGCAGAAAAACTAAGGGCAAAACTCAGCACCGTAACAGTAGAGCTTCTATTGTTACCTGTGGTAATTTTTGATGCATCTCCCTTCAGYCTTTGGAATCTGGCTCCATGATCTCTTTCCTGCTATACTTTTACTCATAAGAAGTGAGAGCCACCACCATTCTTAATGTGCAGGATGCTCAAAGCATGTAGTGCCATACTCCTGATGGACACTAATACAGTAGTACAATTAAGTAGTCATATAGCCTGGTGCTTTGCAAGGGAGTAACAGCAGTGCCACATAAGGACAGTACAGGGGGGACACTGGGGTTCTGCTGTTGTCCCTGGTATTATCATAACTCTATTATGATGCTTTTGCTTTTGCTTTATTGTAGACTAAGATCATACCRAAACTATGGAAAAGGTAGCTTATTTGATGTGATATATTTTGGCATCTCATTGACTCCTTACAGTTGGAATAAAAGGCAAGAAGAAAGCCCTGGACCTTAGCCTGAGACCAAGGTAAAACTATGATGCTTTACAACTGGCATGGGATGACATACATATAGCATTCAACATGAGGACTAAGCACAAGCTAGAAGCACAAGACGGGTACTACACAGAAGATGTGAAAACAGATGGGCACAGCAGTTAAAAAAAATCTACTATCAACAAAAGGCACATAGCCCTTTTGAAATGGAGATGTATTTATATGTGCTTTACAGAAAAAATTATTCCAAATTTGAGTGTCCATTTGCAAAAATATAAAATTAAAATTTAAATCAAAAAAAAAAAAAAGAAAGCAAAAACAAAAAAAAAAAAAAAAAAGGGGGGAAAAAAAAAAAGAAAGCAAAAACAAAAACTTATGTTCAACTGCTCTGCACTCTCCAATTATTTTCTCCAATGGAAAAATTCCCATAATATGGGAATGGGAAAATTTCCCTTAACATGGGAACTCAACCTGCCTTACTCTGAAAGAGAGGTTAACCTCAGGCATGACTCTGTTAAACATATTTCTAGGATCACTTTCAGATATGAACAAGACATAAGTAATAACATCTCTTCTATTCTGAAAAATTACCTAAAGCTTGTACTGGTCATAGGGCTGGAATAGAGTATCCAATTATAATAAAMTAATGAGACTTACACTATGACATCTCCTATTACTTTAGGTCATCCTTCACAGTATATTCTTGACTACCTTTGCTTTTTTAAGGGTAACATTGCAGCATAAGGATGAAAAATTAGTCACATGACTTCCCTTATATTTGTAATTTAAGTAATCATTGACTATCTTACACTGACTGGCCCATTTATGTGTGGAAGTGATGATGATAAAAAGTTAGAGAGAGTTTTACAAAATCAATAGCCTTTCCCCCCAAAAAAAAGAAAATCTAAATGCCACTTCAGCAGGAGGGCAGAAAGGGAAACACAGAGTTACTTGATGAAAGACATAGATCTATAGCAGAAACAGCCTCATTTGGAAAGTGTGAATCACATTCAGAGTGTGGTGGACAGGTTCATGACTGGCATGAAGGAAGCAGTGAGTAAGGACTGCAGTGAAAGACTAGAAATTCAGTAAGCTTCATAAGCAGATACATAAATATCACCTTACAAAACACTTAGCAGCTCTCTAGTCCACACTTAGAGCTTTGAAAGACACACAGTTAAGCAAATATAAYAGACAATAATAAGTGATCACACAGGTAGCATCATACAGTTTAGTTTAATTTCTGAATTTGGCAGATATGTCAACCAGGGAATACACAAGATTTACCTGAAAAGTCCTGGGCACAGCTCTGGTGCTCAGGCAATTAATCAAACAACCAAGACAAAGAGAAATGACCTTATTCACCATTCATAAATGGCACTATATATGCAAATCCACACACTATTACTTTGTGCTAATGTGAAAAGAGAATGCCAATTATAGCATCTACTGAACAGCCAATAAATGTCTGACATCTCATTCTCTCTCAACTAYGGCCAAACAGGTATTTTATACCTAGGAATATATGAATAGTTCAGTCCTGAAAGATAGGTATCCAGTGTCAACTCAAGGATGTTGATTATCTTAAGCATTCACCGATTTCACCARAAAAACAATGAGTATTTATAATGAAGTGAGAAAAAAAAATTTCTTCAATACTACTTAGATGATACCCACAAACTGTGGAATCGATGCCATCCTGAACAAAATATACCATATACGCTTAGGTCTGTTCTTTCTGTTGCTCCTACTGATGATTTTTTCTTATTTTTTCTTAAATCAGCAGTCATCTAACCTGGGAAGGGGAACTGCACTAGCTACTTTAGAGCAAATTGGAGAAACGTACTGTCAGCAAAGACAGTCTGGAATGCAACCCCAGAACGTATCTACACAGATGGTATTTAGCTTTCCACTACGGAAAAACAGGTTTGTACATTCAAATGCAAATAACACAGGTGATGGTGGGAAAGGTAATACATTATTAATATCTGTCAAGCTACCAATAATGATAATTTGAGATAGCTTATACAAAGAATGGCTTTCTCTATTCCTGTAAAATCTCTTTTGGATGGTCACTTCTAAATCCCATATGAGTAAATCCCTAAAATGGTCCTTGACAGTTCATGTTAGAACTCAAATACTAAGGACTTGTTGAATGTCTTCATAGTAATTATTACTGGGAGGGCAGATGTGCTATTTCAGTAAAAATTATGTGACAGGAATGCAAACAATTGCAGAAGTAAAAATAACAGATTTTTTGAAAGATTAAAAAAAAAACAAACTGCTTTCCTGTCCTGGACAGGTGTATTCTCTTTTAGAATGACATACGATACATGGAATACATTGATCTGATTTTCAGAAAGGCACTGATCAAAGCTCAATAGTCTCACTCAGCTCATTGCTGAATATTAAGTGGGGTCTCTTGTTGATTTTCTAACATTGCTTGTGGCTCCTCCCGACAGCTCTATAGAATACTCCTAGTTAATAAAGCCTGGGGTGGGGGAAGGTGGATCTCCCGCCTGAACTCGCTGGAAACAGACTGCAGACTGGCAATCTAAGACAACTGTTGACTCCAGTAATGTATTCTTTTCAGCGCCCGCRACAAAGGACGTAGGCAGGCAGTGCCACATAGGCTGTGGCTGTTGTGATAACCCCTCTTTCATTCAGCTCATCGTTGAAAGAGGAGCCGAGTAACTCTGCGCCACTAGATCATGAAAATCAAAAGCTCTGGGAGTTCTTTTGTCCAGAAGCCAGGAGCCGTGTGCCGGGCCATATGCGAGACAGAGATATTCAAACTGCTTTAATGAATGCAGACAGCAAGAGAAGAAAATGCTTTGTTACAAAGGAAGAGCATTGGGATATCTCACGTTCAGGAGAGTTTTTGTCACTTCTGCTTTGGTCTTCACTAACAACAGGGTAATACATCAGGCCTCTGAAGCAGAGACTGACTGCATGACTACCTCTGTCAGATCAGCAGTAACTAAGCTAATACTAYATTCACTATATTTACAAGTAGAATTCCCATTGTTCCCTAAAAGCTGTGAYTCATTTTCTTATTGATATTGCCAAGAATAAGGTGGGCATTAAAAACAGTCCATCATCTAGTCTCATAGCTAAAAATCAAACATTACAAGGTACCATATCACTCAAGGGACCAGAGAACATGAAATGAGTTACACAACCACAAAAGAACTAGTTTTCCTCCCCTTCTGCTGATCGGTAGCTTTTGCTTGTTTGTTCAYTGGACAAAACAAGGTCAGCCACACTGTATATTTAGTTGTCTACAGAAGAATCAATGCATATGCATGAAAATTGCCTTGTACCCCTCAGGAGGTGTAGTGGCAAGAAATTCCTGATTGTGAATGCCAGTCAAATCCCATGGGGGCGGGGGGGGAGGAATTATCTGAAGTGGAAAAGACTTGCTGGACTGGGGTTTGTTTAGTCTCTTTCAATTTTGTAGGATGTTCTAGCTGAAGCTAATTGTCAGCAATTTAATTCATGAGTATCTGTGATCAGATATTGCTGCTTACTCTGTAATTCACATTAAAGTACTTGGTTTTATTCATCAACAAAGATACAAGAAGRACTTACAGGATGCAGCGGGAGGAGGAGTGTTCTGCCTCTCCGAAATGATTTAACTTTCACCCCACAGCTGACTATCCTGGCATAAACCTGAATTAACATTTGTAGCTGTATTCCCACCTCCAACATCTGTAGTCTTGTAAATTTAAGATAGTATTTATACGGTACTCAGAACAATTTTATTTTATGAGAAGTTAACATCAAAATAGGTGATATACACTACTCTGTACCAGATAAAAAAATAAAGGTTCTTCCTATATATGAACTATCATTCCTTCTGTTGCCCTTCATATGTAAATATTATATTATTGGACAACAAGGACCCCAACCTATTTGTAATGGGAATCCAAAACAAACTGTGCTGCAGCTCTCAAAAACTCTGCTGCTACAGCACAAACTTTGACAATTTGAATAAATATAAAGGCRGTGTGCCAGACTCTTCTCCTGGAAGTCACTTTGCTAACTTAAGTAGAGTTGTTTCTGATTTATATGTGTACAAGCCAAAGAATTTTATAATATTAACCAAAAAAAWAGAATTAAGTATCATGATAGATACYTGTCTATTCTRTCCAGATTTTATGAGAAGAAAACCAAACCTACTGTGTCAAAGTTACTGTGACTACCCTACATAGTACCATCAGCCTCACATCTTATTCAAAGTGTCTAAGCAATAGTATGAAATCATGGTTTTGCTCTGTCCTATTTGTCACAGCTTAATGTCCTTTTGGAGGACAGTACAGGGATATTTGGTACATAATGCTTGAAAAAGACATAAACTTCTGGCACCAATTTMTTTGCTAACTATCCAAAAAAAACCCATTAATTTTTCTTCTATTACGAAATTTATTCCTGATTATGAAAGTAAGAGTACAAATATTCATGAATTGATGGTACTCAGCAAGTCACTTCAGTAGTAAAAGAAATTTTGAAAGAGCACCATGAAAATTGACTGAGATTACTGTTAGCAATCGAGTAGATTATCTGATATTTCTCTTCAAGTCCTTATTCTTGAATCCAGTGAAAAAGGGTGAGAATCTCAACTTAGAACTTAAGAAAAGTAAGTTTTCAGCCCTCATTACTGCTACAAGACTKCACATGATCCAAATGTAGAAAACCTAAAATAAAAAGAACCCATATTATATAATCACTTTTAAGCAATTCTCATTATTTGAAACACTTTCTCCTATTAAAAAATGAAATTACAGTATTTTTAAATCATAGGACTTGTTAACATTTTCAAAACTTAAAAATTTTTGTTTTCAGACTACTAACTTTTTAAAAACTAATTCAGTTTTGAAACAAAATAAAAGAAAATTTGAAATGAAACATTTAGAAAGTGTCTTCCTATTTTTGCTCTTTTTTGAATAAAACTTTTTGATTAAACTAATACAATTTTATTGTAGAGTGGTCCCCAAAATTTATCTTTCTGTGAAGTTTCCCTTCAAATTATTCTACCTACATCTAGGAGATATAGATTGCTCATTCATATAAAAGCACTATAAATTACAGCTCTATATATACATTATCCTATTACTAGACAGGGACCAGACTATACAATACACACAGTTTTTCTGGAAATACCAGACCCCATTCTACAAACCAAACAGTGTACAGCACTTAAGATTGATGTTCACAAATAATAGTGCTAATGTGTAGGAGCAATATTCATCCATTATTCTCAGCTAGGATGAGTATCTTCATTTTTCCCTTATATAGTACAAAGAGAAATTTGTCAGTTCTGTATCATAAATAATCCAAGAATAATTTCTGCTTTAATTCCCCAACCCCTTGTAACTGGCCTCGTGGAATAATGAAAGTGCATAATGAATATTGATTTAGTTTTCCTCTTTCTTTTTTCTTCTTTTTGGACWAAAACTATTTCCTGACCTCAGTGTAAATTTCGTTTGGCAATGTTTCCAACACAGTTTAATTGCTCAAATTTTCTTTTTTTTCTTTTTTTTTTTCTTTTGTCTATGGAAAGAAGGAAATAAACCCAGATAAAGATATGTGATGAAATTTGGAAATAAATTGTTTCTCAAAACCTTATACTTACACTGTGTAAAGTTAGATGTAGAGTTTCACATAACAAATACAAATCCTTTTTTACTTCTTCTATTACTAAGTCCACCCGTATTATATCTGGAAGGAGTTTAAGTCTGATTTGAGTGGCTGTCTATTTTCTCATTACTGAAGTATTTTTGATTTCCTGCATTCCTTCTGAAATCCCTTGTTACTTGTGTGATTTAAGATTTTAACTCCCAAAACAACATAAATACAGGACATCTTCAAGAGAAGTCAAGTCGTGCTTTGCAGACCAGATTGCTTAATACWGCCTCCTGCCTTTGCTACTTTTCTCTCTGGTAAGAGTTAACGTACTCGCAAGGTTACTCTCTTTGCTGCTCCAGGCACGCAGTGGATGCAACATCTCCTCCCGCGTAGTGGCTGCACTGGTCCTCTTCCCAGGCACAGGTTCCTCCACGCAGAAGGTCGGAGCCACCACTCTGTGCTTTTGTGTTTAACAGTCAGACGTGTAAAGGACTCGTGCCGGGGGCTCTGGGTATCGCTTTGAGATGGATCCACTACCGACCACGTGGACACCGCACAAACACTGAGCTGGAGGCTCAGGCATGCTCCAGCGGCAACGCGCGGCGCTGTTATTTCCGTTGTCTTCTGCTGAGTTTGACCCTGTTAGCACCACAACCAAACTAACACCTAAAACTTTTGTTTTAGTAGTAACAAGGTAGGCAAACTTTACACAGGGCTTGTTATCTTCCCCTAAAATAACATTTCATTTCCTTTCATTTTAACTGTAGGTCAAGTACCAGCATGTAATTTTTTTGGAGAGGTTACTCACAGTTTGGATCTCCTGTCTGAAACATAGAGTGTAATAACCAAGATTGTCTTAGATTCACAGGCAGCAAAGCATCTCTACTGACACTCGCTAACCACGGCTCAGGCCCAAGTTCTCCAGACCATACTGTGGGTTTCTTTAATATTTTTGAAAGGTGATGTATATGTCTGAAAGCTTGGCTGTTTTTCTCAAAATACATCAATTAGGGTAGTAAGAAGATTTACCTGTTCTCACAAACTTTTCTTACATATATCATTAGACCATTGCAACTGCAACAGCGCCGCTTGCACATCACATACTGAAGGGTGGTATTAGAGCTGTTATTAGGTCTCAGAGCTATCACAGATTATAACTGATCTTGAGACTTTGAGTCCTTTTGAAAAATAATTTGGCCAACAGACTGTATTTCAACCTGGAAAATTATTTAAGAGTCTGACTTTTAACTGCACAATTCCACAGAAATTGGGTGAGTCACTCTCTTTTATACTTGTATTTTTTATGTTTTCTGGAAGGATTTTTCCTCCTAATTTTATTCTGATTTAGGAATAGGAACACTACGCTGCTGCTTCCTCAGATTTCTGAAAGGAAGACTACTTCCAGATTCCAGAACTATTTTGCTGTTGATTGCTTTGTTCAAGACTGTATTAAGCATTTAAGCATATTTAGAAATAAAGGAAAACAATGTCTGAAACTACAGGTTCATTAAGCAAGCAAATCAGAACTGTACACAGTTCAGAAAATATTAAACCATCCTACCTGTTACTGAGTTTGAAAACATCATGGAAGATAATGCGGAGCTTACTGAGATGTAATTTAAGAAACTCCATCAGCGTAACAGGTTTGACTACTGGCTCTGTTGCCCAGCTACAGTGCACTAAATGTCATTTAACTCTTCTAATAAATTCAGGCTCATGGGTACAATTGATAAGCATAAAAATGGAATAAACTGGTATAATAGATGGATCAATGCACAATGCAAGGATGTAATGAACAGTTAATGTGTTGAGGATGGAACCAATGTGAAAAATCATTATTAAGTTAATTGTTTTGAATTGTAAGATTCAGAAAATGATTCTTTGAATTAATAGTTAATTTTTTTTGTATGCCGCTACATGTCTCCTGTTAAATTTCTGATGAGTTACTGCCAAGTCTTACTGCTAAGTCTTATTTAGCAAGAGGAAGAACACATTTGCAAACATAAATGAAGTTGTTCCTGGATCAGATGTAAACTTGTAACAAGATCGTTAGTGCAGTGCTTTAGAGACACACTGAACGTTCCCTGGTTTTTTCTGTTCCCCTKAAAGAACAGAACACAGTAAGAAACTGCCTTGTGTAACATCAGCTTTGTTACAACAGGGGACGGTTTGTCAAGARAATCATATTTTCACAAATCAGTTGCCTGCAAATAAGTATTTCCAAATGAAATATTTTCCATGTCATTGTCCAGTTTGCTTACAGAACAGTTAAACCTCTTAAAGGAAGAACTACCTTAAGTTATGACGCCTGTAGCCAAACTAAGCACACAACTACAGGCCAAAGCACCTGAGACTGCAGCCGCTGGAGCCCCCTCGCTGCCCCGCACCGCAGCACAGCAGTGTGGCACTGCACTCGTACCGGGGGCGACTGTCGCTCACCACGCCGTGAACCTTCAAAGCTCCTGCTGCCGAGCGAATAGGCACCTCACGGTGGTTTTAAATCCGCTCTGCTACACTGTTGTCTAGTCAGGGATTTTAAGCCCCCTTACCGACTTCCCTGGCACGGTATGAATTACCTGCCATTCTTTAGATCTGGGCAAAATCGAACCTAAGAGACACCTAAAGAACGCCACGTAAACCACCCAGCTGGCTCCTGCAGAACGGGGCACGCAGCCCTTCGCTACAGTCGCTCTTGAAATAGATGCTCCGACTCAAAAATCAAACCGCAAACCACGGAAAAGTAGACATTAGAGGGAAACATACACGGGCTTGCTGAGAACACAGGCCATTATTGCCACTTTGTTTTTAAAAGGCAGTACAGCAAGAAATGAGAACAGAACGRTAAGAAACTAAAAGGAACGACAGCCTCCAAGTACCAAATGCTTAACACTGGATTTGACATGAACGCAYGTAAGCGGAGCAATACCCTATTATCTTAAAGCTGATGTAAGACCASGTTACATCTTGCACAACTGCACAGGAGTTACATATTCCAAAAATCTTTGTGCAAGATGTTTCTTATGCCCTTCCAACAGTGACAACCATAAACTCAAGACTCTGCTTGTTTTCCTCCTTTTTTCCAGTTTTTGTTCACATATGCAGACCAGGAATACAACCATTCCACAGGGAAAGCTTCATTTCCTTCCCCAGAGATTTACAGGGTTGGCTACGAACTAGCCCACCACTTGCGCAAAGCTGTCCTCATGATCCTTTTTCTAATCACGCTGTCTTCATTATAGAAAAAGGAATTACTAGGGCCATGAAAGATCCTTTCCACATAATTTTGACCCTTCATAAGCCAAGATTTTCATACTCTACACTGGTATATTTGCAAGAGAGGATGGAACTCTACTTCCCAAAGTTTTACAAACACAACTGAAAAATTGCAGATTTCAAAATTAGGAAAAACAATCCAGGCAAAGTGCTACAACTAGGTTTATCTTTTTGCAAAGAGAACCCAGCTGCTCATTATTTTGTTGGACTCCTCATCTCATCATTTATGATGTAARCCCTATGAGGGAAGAACCAATCTATTCACAATTTGCATACACAATGCCCAGCAAAGTGGGAGCCTGATTTATAAAAGCTTCTAAATATCACGATAAAAATAAAAATAATACCAATAATAATATATTTCCTTAGTGACATCAGCATAAAACTTAACTCTTCAGCTCAGGGAATTTACACAGAGAAAATGGTAAGAAAAGTGGCTTGGTGCCTCCATTACAGTTAAGTACTTTTCTCAGTGAGAACCATAATCTGTGAATCTAGGTAATTATTTCATGAAGGTCTTCTTTTCCACCCATTTGCTCAGTGAGTGAACGATGTTGAAATAAGAAGGTTTGAGATTAATTATTTTTCTCAGGAGCCCCAGTAGGATTCAGTGGGAGGTCTGTTGCAGTGGTTTTATTAACCACTTTGAGAATTTGTGATTTGAATGTAGTACTCAGGGTCACCAAAAGCATGCAATATTGGTTACCTTCTAGATTTTTTAAACCAAAAAAAAATCAGCTATGCACAAAGTTGGCACATAAGAAAGGAATGAGACAAAATTGGGCAGAAACGCTTCATAGGATTTGTCCTTTGTTGAGGCAGAGGGAAGCTAACTCACTGCTCTCTGGCATCCACAGAATCACTACATGCTTTAAGTCTGTTTTTTTCTCAGTGTTTCTCATTATACTTTTCAACACAGGAAGAGAAGTTGAACATAGCTGTACATGGAAATGGCAAGCATGCATGGATGGTTTCATTCCTATTATCCATTGTAAGCAGGTCAGCAGATGTAGCTTCTCATCTCTAACACCTTGTACATACATTGCCTATGCAGCCCTTTCCATAAGAGTTAGCATATGCTACACCAAATTATTTTGCAAGTGTAATCAGATCCASTGAATGGCCTAGTTCTAGAGCCAAATTCGAAATTCTTATTTCTCCCAGATACAGTCTGCCTAGTTCTGTGACACTAGGTTTGAATCCTTCTTCTGGTCTTGTCCTTCCATGATTTTTTTTTTTTTTGCAAAATACTTGTCTTTTACCTCAAAAAAACTGGAAGTTGCAAAGCAGCAGCTACCAGTGTTCATGTAAATTAATTCAACAATGTGATTCCAGTTTCCTCAGCCTGTACTATTTGACTGGAATATACTATCCATTTACTGATTCACATTGATCTGTTATACCTCTCTCTCGAAGCATCATCCCTGCACTTCAACATTTTGCTCCCCCTTTCCATCCTTCTAACAGAAGAACGAAAATGGACAGTGGAAAAGCAATCACTGACCAATCAGGCAAGTATCCTGGTTGTAAATACCAGCTAAAGCGCAGAACGCTACTCGCTACCCAGCGCACACAGGCATCGCACTAAAACTGCGAAGGTATGTCACATTCACTACGAAACTTCCTACGTGCAACTGAGGGCATGAGCCAAATGATAAAAATGCATGACAAGAAAGTAAGGTGGAATTAAATAGTAAAGAGCTTAATTTAGCTTAGGAGAAGTTTCTAAAGTTTCACAGTCTAGCATCAGACATTTGGAGTTTTCAACTAAGCACAAATTTACCACTTTTGTTGAATTCTGCCAAATATTCTGTTTACCTTGGGATAGCTGCAGTTTTGCACAAACGAGGACTAGCAGCATTTCACTTATTTATTTATTTTATATAAATCACATGAAACAAACAGACTTGTCATTATTTGTCATGCAGAGGCAGCAGAGAAAATTCAAGTTCAATGACAGTATGTTCTATCCTTGTTTTTCTACACTGTCTTAAAAAGGTAAGAGAGCATTAGAATAAAAACCTGAGTTTTTAATACGTCTGAAACAACCGAATGATTTTGCCCATTTTCATAACAGAACTCAATTACATTCACAATGACCAGGGCTTTTGCTATACTTGACAAAGAGAACAGACAAAAAGACTGTAGTTCAGACACCACCACAGAAAGTCTGTTGTTGTTCTTATTAGAAGGAATATAGGTAGAAAACATCTTTTTTGCAGTTTTTGCTATGATTCCCACCGAGATCTGATTTTTCACCCTTTAGCTGTTGTAATTAATAAGAATTCTCATCAAAATTGCTACTATGCATGCCTTGAGCATATGCTTTCCTAACTACAAAGAAACTCTTGCCTTGCAACAGTTACGAATAAAACCACCATAGTCCTGCTTACATGTCAGTTRYCTTTCAACAGCAATATAGCTGAACAACAAAATTTTTCTGAACTTTTCAGAATAGCCCTATAAAGCTCAGTATAAAATAAAAAATAGTCTGTATTCATAAATTTACAATTTGACTTCAATAAAGTGACTTAAACAGAATGATTTACTATATTGTCCGCACAATCTAAAACTCTGAGTTCAGAAAGCAAAAGTTAACTAACAACTTACTTTAATAATAAAATTCCTTTTCAGCATCCCGTACAGACAGTATCTCCCAGTTTTAGCTTTTCTATCTCTAAATCCAAAAGAAAAAAGGGCTATATTCTTTGTTTTCAAAAGCATATTCCTGTACTATAAAACTCCGCCTTGACTTTTTTCCCTGAACTCTCTGATCTATATTCACCTGCCTCCCTGAGTCTTGGCATCCTGCTCAACCATTTTGGTGTCCTGGCCCCTCTCCCCAGCTGGGAAAGTCACGCTTTTGCTTCCTCTGTCTCATTTGTTTGTAATTCAATCCTCTCCTCCCTTCTCAACCACAAAGTTTCTCTCCTTAAATCACACCTTAAAAGCTTTTTGTTTGTTGTTGTTTAAAATTCATTTCCTTCTGAACCATTTTGCAATACTCTGTGTGAAGCCACTATATGATATAAATTATCTTGTGTGCCATTTGCTGGAGGTCCAAACTAAGTTAYAGTCCTAAGTAATCACACAAATGTGTATCATTAAACACTTTGCTTAAAAAAATCATTTAATCAGAATATCTCTCTTCCTCTGAATTGCCGTACTGGATTTTGTAATGCACAGTTGTGCTATTGAGACAGAATGCAAAATTAAGGCACTTCTGTCAATATAGAAACGTAGACAATAAGCTCCAGGCAATAGGGTAGCTTATCACATTCCATTTGTTAATTCAAATTTATATGGTTTTATGTGTGTGTGTTTGCATGAGGGTTTTTTATGTAACTTGAAGCTTGATGTCTCTCAGTTGCAAGCTGCAGTCTTCTCCAAAGCAATTTTCAAGTCCTATTTGCATTTTCTCGCATGCAAGTATGCAAAAAAAAATTAATCRCCTGAATATTAGCACATAATAATACTCTATTTTGAAATACAGAATTAAGCAAAAGAAATAACAGATTATAAGTGCCAATATATTCCATCACGAACTACACACTACTTTATTCAAAATACTGATTATAATAGTATACCTATTATATAAAGAGCATTGAGTATTCAATAAATGTTTCTATATTTACTTTTGTTTTCAAAAAATATGAGTATTTGCTAAATTGGCATTATGCATAGGAATATATGAGGGTACTTTTGGGGTCATTAGAGCCAGCCTGCTGCTAGTGTACATTTTTTTCCTTACTGCTCACACACATTTTTTAGCAACTGATAAAATAATGTCTTTCTGTTCCTCAGCTATTTGTGACTGCGTAGCTCTGGGCTAACAACAGCAGTTTCCAAGGCTCTAAATGCGGTCTTGCATTTTGTACTTTTAATTTCAACCTATTTCTCTACATCCAGTCACCCTGCCTTCATTTTGCCAAAGTCTCCTAGCTTAATTCATCCGCAAATTTCACAAGTATTACTTCTTGTGCGAGGTCGTCATGCAATGAGGTATCTGCATCTGGCAAATGCTGAGAAAGACTAGTTCCCAAACCAGTCTTTAAGGCACCTGACTAATATATCCTTACTCTAGATCAGCCATTTCATATTGAAAAAAAGTTGCCATCTCCTCTTTCATTACCTCCCAATGAACTCACACTATTTAGACTAATCACCATAATCTACATTTTAATAAAACATGTTTTATTATGATCTCTATGCGAGATCATATCAAATGCAGTCCGAGCAGATTAAGCTAACATACCCTCCTGGTCCAGAAATCAGTTTTCGTATTAAAGAAATATATCTGCCACAATCTATCTTTGTTAAGCCTGGGTTGCATATTCTCTCAGTTTCCATTTATCTCCATGTTCATGACAGTTGGCTGCTATCAATTGCTGAACATATATTATATTCATCTCCTCTTGCAAATTAGCACACAACTCCTGCAGGTAACTGTTTAATCACTATCCGGAAAACACTCTCACATATTCAGATGACTGCTTAAGTATTTATAGGATAGGTTTGCACTTCATTTTACTTATGAACATTTAAGTGTGAAAATACCTGTATCAGTTAATTGTCTTTCAGAAAAAACAGAGACTATTTTTCTTGTGTGAAATGACCACTACTCTGGCAGAACCAAATTTATGTCATGTTACACGACGTTTAACTTTTAAGGCTACTCGTCTACCTTGAATTTAGGCATGTCAACATCAACCTCAGCTCTTGCTATTAGCTGAATAAAGTCCATGACACCCCCTCTATGTAAGATCCATAAATTCTGGGTTTCATTCAATGTGATGAATGACTAAGTTCTACTGTTACTTTACCACCAAACAAATTTGAAGTGAAATGCATCTTGATAACTTTCCAGTAATTGTCCTTGTSCTTGCTAACACCTTCAGCAGTGACTCAACTTTGTCTTTGATTACATCCATGCAACTGCATTACTTCAGTTAATTTTGAAAGGCAGATTCCAGCACTCAGTTTTCTCTCTTCCCCTATATGCTTATTTTCACCTGGTCATCCTGTTATCAAATATAATTTTCCACTTTAACACCATCTTGACTTGTCCTGAAGCCAGTGAGTTGCATACTTTGCAATGTGATTGCCAACATTGTTAATAGAATTACCTTTAAAAAATGGGCCTGGCTCAGTAATAAAGGAGAGGCAAAAGACATTGTGTCATATTATTCTCCATTACTCTTTGTTTCTAAATGTAGGTTGATTTCCTTATTCTAGAGCAATAGCCTCCTGGTATCAAAAAAAAAAAAAAAAAAACCCAAAGTTACATGTATTACATGCTTTTGTATAATCTTTTACTTATCCCAGCCTGTGAATACCCAAGTTTAAAGCAGCATAATCTGCATATCCAGCTAATATAATCTGAAGTAGAATTCAGATTTGGAAACTGGACTTCATTTTATYTGGTTTATAATATACATTTTTTTCAAATTAACAAATACTCAAACCAGAAGCCAATTAAAATATACATTATCAACACTCTTTTTCAGAAACCATTTTTCAGCTTCCTTGTAAATAGAGCTTACTCTCAATATACGGTGCAATTTTATGTAAAGGGAACAATGAAGTGTTCAAGCATGGCCACAAGTCACTGAAAACAAAGAATTTGCCTGTAGATTTTAAATCATCTCYGTCTTTACCGTGTACATGCAACATGTGGCACAACAAAATGTCACTCGATTTGTTTAATTCCCATCCAAACAAGACAGAATTAGTAACATATGGCAGTGAAAGGTTAGTTATCTGCAGCCATCCATTTTGTTTTATTAAGTTATGGGCCCATGCCTTCTGAACACATTCAACTATAAATACTGAAAAAAGCCACAATTTTGAAGCAGTATTTTCTGCAATTAAATAGCATGATCCCTGTAGCAAAAGGTTCACTTGGGTATTTTGAAATATAGTGAGTTTCTTCCAAATAACTAATTTATTTTTTTTGTGCAAAACATTAAAAAAACATGGAGTTCAGTAGGTTAGAAAATGGACCTGCACAAATAGGCTGTATTTCAAGACTCTTGTGATAATCTTAGCAAATGAAAAGGAAAGATCTACTCACACTAGCAAGTATGTCCAGTTTTATTGTGCTAACACAGAGATAATTTAGCACTTTTACACATTTCATTTTAATTATCAGAGAATTAGTCATCAAAGACTATAGCTGCTTCCAAGGAAAATGTTAAATCAGCAACTGGATAAAATATATTTGAATACATTTTTCCAACAAATACTAATTCACTTTTATAATAAAACTTTAGCCTATGGCATCTTATAAATGCATCACAACTATGACTACATAGACATAAAAATCCATCTACTTAAATTATGAATTCCAGTTTATGCTTCCCTGTAATAGCTTGCCTTACACACTTAGTAGGTCTTTCACTTTGTCTGTCCCTGAAAGAACCATCAGCAGTTGATTGATCTTGTCCTAGTAGCACAACCTTGTCCTAGTAGCACCACTGAGACTACCCCGGGCTATTGCTTTTCTAATTACTCTAATTCACTAAAGATTGGAGAATGGAAAAAATAATAAAAAAGTGTGAGACAAGTGTGAGGACAGTTTGTGAATACTACTCACATTCAGTAATCTTAACAGTCATGATCTTGGTCCAATAAAACAGCCTAGTGACCATCCACAAGCAGAGAACAACCAAGGATATGAGTGAAATAACTGTTTTACAATGATCTTCCAGAAATAACTCAATATCAAATCTTTTACATATTCTCACAGTTCTATGAGAAAGCAAAATACAATGTAAACCTGACATATTGCAATGTATTCTTAAGGAGAGAAGCATTATGTGGCACCACAGTGGAAACCACAATTGCAAGTAAGACTACAATGCACAACAAGTATATAGGAAGAAAAAAACATCTTAACAAAAAAGCAGGTAGAGATATGAATCTGCCACAGTTTTACTTTACAGGTTCCTGTTCTGATAGATACTATGTTCTGCTCTGAATCAAGTCCAAAAATACTGTCAGAATCTTGAGACCTTGTTCACGTGCACATGAAAAGCTCCATTAACTCAAAACAAATCCATAAAGTCAACTCATATGTGCTTCCTTGTTGAATGGCACCACACTAGGACCAGGAAAATATAGGAAACTACTATGGCAGGAGGAAACAACAAAATCCATTCTTCAATCTGTGCTTCTACACACATGTAAATTTGGTAGCTTTCCAACTTCTGCTGGTTGCTGTCTTTCCTTATGCGACAGAGCAGGCACAGAAGGTGGTAGTGGGAGATGTCATTGCTGTGCCACGAGGGCTCTTCTGCAATTCTGCTAGCAAAACATACTGATGGACAAGTGGCTGGAATGGAAATTGTAATAGAGAAATTGGATGCATAAACAGACTTCTTCAATGGCACAGATACCAATACAGACAAAGCTGAATTCCAAAATGTCAGATTTAGACAAGTAAAGGGAATAAATGTACRTTGGACTGAGTATAAACTGTAAATGGACAATGCTTCATTTCAAGCTCCTCAGCTGACCTCCTTAAAATTAAAATAAATTTTATTTTTTTCTAAATGCCCCTAGACCTTGTGAAAAGAATTCAAGTGATTTTTCTTAAAAAAAAAAGAAAAAAAAAAAGACAGTAATAATGTCCTTGTTACTCTGAGGCATTTTTCTTCACTTTCAAAGCTGGTAAAGTGTCTATCAAGAAATCTGTCTATTTTCTTAACAACTATAGACAGTAGTAGGTACAATTGCAGAAAGAGGTAGGGAGGAGGCGAAAGGATTTTTGTTCCTTGTCAGTGAAGAAACTCAAACAGTTTCTGATATAAGTTTGAAGGAAAAGAATCAACTTTGACATTTAATCCACAATAGCARACAAAGTTCAGGTAAATATCAATGCTGAAGTAAAAAATTGTTATTACTGTTACATGTGAATATATATAAGTACACACACACATACATATATGTATATATATACACRTATATATGTACACCATGCAAGTARCAAACAGCAGAAACAGAAAAGTGCCCAAGTTATGCATATGTTATGTCTTTAAACTTCTCCTAGACATTCTTTTCTCTGAGTCTCCAACCTAGTAATAACTTATGACCTTCTTGACCTGACCTACCTTCCTCCTCAGATTTCATTTGATAGAAATATAAAGGTAAATAGGGCAAYATCCTAACTGTGGATGTATTGTAAATTTGTGCAAATTAGTTTAGACTTAGAATGACAGATTTTACTTCAAAAAATACCATCTCCATATACTTTGCTATATACTTTGGTGATATTAGACTCAACAGGGCATCTGCAGTGGTTATTCCTGCTGTTAGAAACTCAGGAACCTCTAGGGATTCCAGAGAGACAGATCTTCTCCCGAGCTAGGCGCTTCGAGAACTACAAAAAAGAAAATCCAGAACAGGTGACTAAGAGGTCTAATGGATGATAAAAGCAACATTTCTCAGGCAGGAGCCATTTCTCCAATGGAGAAAAGGGATGGAGGGAGAAGAAAAGTTTAGGACTTTCTCCAAGGAAAAGTGAAAATAATAGTTTAGAGACATTTTAGTACCATATTAGATGTGAGTAGAGCAGTCTCATTGAGAAGTACTAAAAAAGGAACTGCTCCTCAGTGTTCTGGTCATCCTTTCTAGGTTACCTATTCCATACATAGACTGGGGAAACAAACCCATACCAGCTGATATAGAAGACATACTATGCTTGCTTCCTTTATGTACTGTTAAGGTAATGTTTCCGTGSGGGCACAAGAAAGAGAGTCGTACCCCTTTTTGAAACACGAATATAGGATGTCCAGGTTTCTTTGCACCCAGCGTAAGATCAGTTGCAGCCTAACTGCAAACAAGACAGTACCGTGAGACACTGGAGCAAGTTTCCACTTCATTAATTTCCGATAATATACTTTAACACACTTGTGTTTTCCCTGGCAGTGCTTCTATTAACATTGACATCATTTAGTTCATACAAATCCATGCCTTAGTTATTACATGTTATAAGGATACAATATTAAAGATACAATACATACAATGAAGATTACTTATCATCCCATGAGGAAGAAATACAAGGATTTCTAAAAYGAAGTCTGTAGTAAATGTGTAGATTATTTCACATTTCACCAATGATCATTTTTCCAAAAATAAACTAAGATAGGAATGATAAGACTTTTTCTTGCTAAAGTCCTGAGGAAACATGGAATTTATGGTGAGAAAAACTCATAGGCGGTATGATATTAAATTAGTCACTACATCAGATATCATATAAGATTTTATCCCACTTCATTCTGAATACATTGCCTCTGGGTCTCAAAACYGTTTCTGATTTTTCCATAGTTTCAATTTATTGCTGTCTAAACTGAAACCCAGAAACTTTAATAATAGCTAGATAAAGGAATCTCACTTAGATCAAAACACATGGCTGTGCCAATTAGTGGCTAAGTAAACAGTAGCTTGAAAAATGGCAACCCTTAATTACAGCCTCAAGTGTACTGCTGGGCATTCACTATTGTCTGTGTATCCAAAATGAACAATAGGTAGCTTGCCACATGTTTCTCACGTCTCAGAGGACTAATTAAAACCAGCCATCCCTGTTCCTGACCACCTGAGTACTGATTAGATCTCCCTGGGTAAATATTGCTTCCAGCCTTTGTCCACCGAGGCTTTCTCCGGGAACCTCTGTTTCTTTTGTGTAGTATTTCACTATTAAATTCCCTTTAATGCAACTGACGGGTGCTGACTTGYGGCCATCCCATCAGCTTTAGTGCAACACTAACTTAGTTATGCAACTGAGGTACTAATGTTAAGATAACGAGCTGTGTGGATCTAGCTCCTAAGTTKCTTTCTGGTAGCTGCCTCAGTGTGTCTCCAGATTTGGCCAGTATTGTTTTAAGGAAAACACTCATAAGGGAAAGAGTTAAATTAGTGCCTTGAGTTCACTGCTACAGGCTGTGCACCGAGGTACTGTGTAAGAGTCACAGGCTCCACYGAGCTCCCAAATAATCCTGCCTATGAAGTAGCTCCTCTGAGAGAAGCTGGGGGCAGAGAGGCTACCTCTTCGATAAGGGAGCACGCCAAAGTTTGCTGAGTAGTCTAAGCAGAAGCTGGAAAGAGACAGTGTGTATTAGTTCTGGAAAACAACGTGACACAGAGTACCTTTAAGATAAAAAGAAGAAGAAGTCAGAKTGTAAGAAATATCTAATTGTAAGCATGCAAAGAACTTGGATCCAAGGCATATCAAATTATCCCTTTCCCTGTGCATTATTTTGCATATATTTACAATGAATCTGTTAAACTTTCATGACACTGACTTTCATTCACTCTTCCCAAAGCTTAAATTAATAAGCCTTGATTAATGATTTGATATCTGCCAGTGTTCTGATGGCAACTAGTCTCCTCTTACTACCGAACTATTGGCAAATGTTTTAGCACAACTTCATCAAAAAAAAGAAATCCGTTACTATATTGCTTTTTCAAATGTGTTGCAGATGCTGAACAGCAATTCTTTACCCTGCCAAATCTTGTAGATTAGATTAATAGTGTTAATAGTAACTATTTTGTCTTAACTGATTTTCATGTTATAGCACAAAGAATAGGAATAGAATAAAGCATAACACATCTTAACAAATCCAGATCAGGGTAAAAAATAAAAAAAAAAAATCATAAATCTAAATATCTTATAGAAATGTATGAATATAACACATGACAAAGTACAAACAACAAAAAAATAGTGTGTAAATACTTAATATCCATGATATAAATACAGTTAGACTCTCCTGGCATCATGACTGGAAGGCTTTGTCTTTGAGGCACACAAAATTTGACAACAGTAATAATCTAACTCAGTGCTTTGTAAAACAATAGAAAATGGTCTTATAAGTAGTATTGGAAGGTGTTTCTTCACACTAAGTGGAAAAGCAGTATTTTACAGAGCCTCTCATCAGACTGTAGCCAGTCCATTTAAATCAGCTCACAGAGTGGTTAGCTCTAGCATACAAGCTCTCATGGATGCTCTTCCTTTGGACCAGGAGAGGTAAGTTTAACTTTCACATTTGAATACCTAGGAAGTTGTCAGTCTACGTTTAACTTGTGAAAAACACAAAACCCACAAATGTTAGAGCTGTGCAGATTCACATAATGGAAGACCTTCACATCATGCCAAGAAACCTGACATAGCTTCTTGGAAAGGACCAGCATGGAGCATCAGTATCAACAATAAAATAGTGGTTGACTTGAAGGGATATTCAGCTCTATTCCAGTAATGGAAGCTTATGGAGAATTGTTCCTAGGCAGCCTGACTTTAAAAGCAATACCAACACCAGCCTCTTACAAGAATAAGAGCGTTGACAAAGGATCTGCTTAGGAGAAACCGAAGCTGCTTACTATTCCACACAGAACAATTAATGAGATAGGTGTATGAAATCAGCAGAAGACAAAGCTTAAAAGGCTATGTTAAAAGATGGAAAGATTTAATTTTAAAATCTTTCCATAAAAATCAAAAAAGAACAGGAAAACAAGAGCTTCTAACTATATGACACACTAATGTCAAGGCCAGAGCAGTTAAAAGTGTTTATCTTCACTAAATAGCATTCCGCATACCAGACAGATAATGTGATTTTGTTATTTGATTTGTAACATGTAACATTTACAAACTACTGTACCAATTATACATATTTAAATACAAACAAAGACAAAGTCATACAAAAAGGCATGAGTTTTGCAATTTAATCACTTCAACATATCATACTGGGTTCCTGTAAAATGTTATGAGGTTATTGTTCTTCTGAGTATCATTACAATAAAAGAGCCCACAGTTAATGTACCACAAATTAGCAGTATCAAATGGCTCTACTGAATAAAAGATGCAGACATATCGGAAGACAGACAACAATATGACCAGGATATTAAAATCTGCCAGCAGTAAGTAAGTTCAGAGAAATACTGATGAGGGGAACCGAAGTCTTTAGGTCAGGTCACCCTTATTTGTGAGCACTAATGATAAAATAAAGTCCATTTATATTGAAGTATACTGTAAAGGACAATATTATCCAGTGGACTAGGTTTTCAGTTCTGAATTCAGGCCTTGAAGAGCAATATATGTCGATGATAACACAGTCAGTCTCGCTGGGACTCTGAACTATTTGAAGAGGGGCAGACTACCTCAGCTCATGAGATGTGGGCCCACCTCAGACTCCATGTAAGAAACACGGAGCTAATCCATCATRAATCCATTTACTGTAAAACACGGTGTTTGACAGCTCCGCAGTCTCCTCACACTGTCACACTAAAAACCTCTGCTTGACAGAAATATCGAGTCAGTTAAGCAAGATGGCCTGCTAAGAATGGATTTTTTTTCCTAACAAAGAGCTCCCTCTGCACTGGGTCCTAAATAAAGAAATTCAAAGAAGGTGACAGTGGGCACAGGCCTTCCCAGCAGTCATTTACCACAACAATTGCAATCATTTTTGGTTTTGAAAGGGAAYTGCCCTTAGATCACTTAGCAGACAAGTCTGCCTCTCAAAGCACCAAAACAGCTTTGTGTTTAATTGTGCTTAGACATTAAATATCTTTTCTTGTATAGTGAAAAAAACATGTAGCTATCTAACGATGAATATGTATAAGTGTTTTATAAAGTATAAAACACAAATATACTTGGAGCTGCCTTGCCAGGTAAAATTTTTATTATTTTTGCTACACCCACTAGAATTCCACAATATATTTTTCTATATTAAACAGGGCTATGCTTCTATTTGGTTCTACTTAAATTAAAGAAGAGTAACTTCAAATTTAAGAGAATTCACAGCAAAAGAAGTAAGAAGAGATATCCTGAAAAGGTTTGCTCAGTTTTATAAATCAAGTCTTTCTGTAGTGTTCCCACTATTTTTGTGTATAATTTCTACAAATACTTGTGAGATAAGGTTTTATTAAAAGAATTTCCATTATARTTGTAGAAACAGCATTTTAAATTGACATGCCCACATATTAATGGTACAAATGCTTACACTCCCCATTCAGTCAGGCATTACACAGAGAATTCTCCAMCTTGAAATAAAAATCAACAATATAAAAGAAGTAATATTTAACTGCACATACACACAACAGAAATAAATGGAGAGAAATAGTAGAATGTGAAAAAATGAGAAACATAGACTAGGGAATAAACATGAACTTCTCTGATATTTTCCGAATGGACAGACTTATTTCATTGGGTAATTAATTGCACTGTAAATTGTGTGGTTTTAAAATGCATGGTCTTAYTCAGATTCAAACCTAAATAAAGTCAAACCTGAATATAAATTCAAAGGAGCTAGATGCATTCTCCTTATGGATAAAATGAATATTTACACCTATCAAAGCAATACAAGAGAGTCAGGCTTAGGAAACTTAAAACCTTTTTAATAACTTYATTTACAGTACCTATTTCTCCTACTATTATTCCAACAGACTTTGTTTAGATGCTGTACACCTCTTTCATTCACAGCTGTCACTAAACTGAAGAAGTAAGTTGAGGGGAGGCAGAGGGATACTGTCTCAGGAAATTCTTTTAGGGTTACCTGAATCACRTCTTTCCACTCTTACACGTGTTTCTGGTATAACTGTAAGAGTGGAAAGACAGAAGAGGTGGAAGGAGACAAGGGAGGCTGCCCACTGACTCACCTCTGGACACCTGAACCTCTGACTTCCCATTATCATGTTATCAGAAGATAACTGTCCATATTACTTTTCAATGCTCCCAAAATGACAGCTGCACCAAAGTGAACACCAAGGATGTGTGTTCCTGCTCAGAAGTCTTTTCTTCTAAAATTCCTCCAAAATGCAAATGACCCGCTCATAACCCAGAAAAAACACCCTCCATATTATATAGATTATGTGCMTTCAATAACGCTATTTTTACCTCCATAACAACTCAACTAAAYTCATTTCAGCTATTTAACTGGAGTTCTTAAACATATATGAGGAAGTACAYGTGTGWCCTATATACTTAAAACATAACTACRTGCTCTATATTTTTTTGCATTCCAAATTTGATTGATTTCAACAAGTGTTTGCAACAGGGAACAAAAATATAGATAGTTTATACTTTAGAAAACCAAAGCGGTGTCCTTTCTGAAGATTACATGGATTTCTTATTTATATAAAACATTCTTTCAACAYGAAGAGCTAATTCTCTTGATATAGTTTAAAACCTGACATGCATCATTTACTACATATTTAAGATGAAGCTTCTGTTCATAGATAATGTTCAGGACATTAAATGGCTATTAACTTTCTACAAAGCTAGAAAAAAATGCAAAGAGCTTAGTAACTGTTGCAAAACTGCTAAAATGAAAATGGAAAAAGTCAAATTATTTTCTTTATGAGCTTCTCACACATTGTGTTCCAAGCAATAAATTCATGTTTGTAACATGAAGAAGTAAACTACCAAACTACAAAAAACAACTGGACTCTTTCTAACRTAATTGCTGTCCCCCCAGGGGAGTGGGATAAACGCATTTTTGTGATGGGGTTTGTTCTTACCATGGTACTCAGATTTACTCTGTGTGCATTTCAAACACTRAGATCAAAAGACAGAGTGATGGAAAACAAAGCTCTTTATCCATGTCTCAAAGCTGCACATCTGTTAATATTCTTGTGTGTGCGCGCATGCGTGTGCGCACGTTTGTGCATGCCTGGGTGTATCTATGTTTTCAAGACATTTTCAATAAATGGACCCTTACTGTGGACTTAAAGAAAGAACTTAACTTCTGAAAATGGTGGATATGGTGGATTTTAAAACAAGAGCTAGTATTGTCTTTGTTGCAAAAACACTTGTTAGATACTTACTGTTTTTAAAACTGAAGTCTTAGTATCAACTATGCTTGCAAATAATTCTGAAATATTTTATCATTGGAAAAAAAAGCATCTGCTATTATTTGGCTTTGGTACTTTTACCTCATGTAGATATAAAACAGATATAATACTAAATCTTTTAGTATTGCATGCTCTCAGCAAAATTTACATTAACTTGTTCTGTTAATATCAAACTTTTATAATTTAAGTTTATAATACAAACTTGCATTTTTCATCTTTACAAAATTTACTTCTCCCTGCCCTCCCTTCTCTATCTCTAAAATAGAAATTACTCTATTTACYCTTCAGAAAGAGTTGTGATGACAAATGAGGAAAAATATTGTTTTAATTTCTGGATAGTTCTGATAAATACACATGTTAATTATTACTGCAGATCAGTGTAAAAACAAATTTACTCCAGTTCCTTAGTGAATGAAAAAAAATACATACACTTTAAATTTTGGCTCTTTCCTTTTAACTTCTTTGTTAATAAAATTAAAGACAATATGGAAACAAGGGCTCAGTTAAATGGCTTTAGACACCATTCACAGAGGACCACTATTCATAATGTCTCATGTACAAAGCTTAATAATTAGGACACTAAGTCAGAGTGCAGAAAACCTGTGCAGAAATATTCACACGGCCCGAGGTGGAGCTTTCACACTGCAACGCTCTCTTCAAAAGATTCCCTTCTTTGTCATCATGTTGCCGTCTTTGTGAGCCACTGACTTCTCCATTAGTGTAGAGTTCTTAAAAGCCCTTGGAAAATTATATTTTATTTTTGAAGTGCTAAATGACCTATCTTACACATATCCTAGCTATGCTTAGAGATGCATATATGTACATACACATATACTGATACTGAGTGTATATGTACATGAACTCAGGCTGTAAGAATTAATTCATTAATGTTTATAAACTGCTACAAAGACTTAAAATGCATCTTAAATAGCATCATTTATGTGATCATGTTATTAGGCAAATAAATTGTCTTCTAAATTGTCTGAGTACTTTATATCAAACCAGGTTTCAGCAGCCATGTCTTGGTGACTTCCTACAGCTCTTTGAGAACAAATAATAGTTACAATTTACAGTGCTTATTTAACTTTGCTGTCTTTGTTACAGTGTTGATTGTAACAGGAGACTCTGCTTCTTCCATTTGCTCTGGTTTTGTTTTTGCTTTGGAATGATTAATAGCTTGTTCAGATTTCTCTCATCTCTTTGTGCTTTTCCATTTTTTAAGTATATCCTGAATAATTAATAGCACAAAAATATGCATTTCAGCTCAATGAAAAGTAGTATGTCAAAAAAGTGCAATTTCCATGTCACCTCTAATCCTCTGGCAGCTCTCTGGGGATCAAATAGATGACAATTCATCTATATAGAAGTAATTCCTCAAAAGAAAGAGAGTAATGCTAGAAAGAGAGTAACGGTGCTCTGAGAGCACCATAATAATCAATAACCTTTGTCTTGAAAAGCAGCACTAATATACATCAGATAGACCATAAGGATTAAGCCTGTAATACCAACTTGGGATGGCTTGATGTCCATGCACTAGTTATTTAAAAATCATGAAAAAATCTTACTTTATTCCTTTCTGTCTTTCTTAAAATATCCAAAATACATAGAGATCCACATGTAAATATGTGGAGTCATGTAGCAAAGAAAAGGAAAAATTCTTAGCCTAGAAGTATAGCTTTTAGCTGATGCTGTGTATGGACCACAAAGATGTTGTGAATGACCAAGCATATAATCTAGGAGGTGCAGCAGAAAACTGGGACATTTAATTCTGCTTTGATATTATATTTCTATATTATTTTATCCAGACCATAAATGCAGCAGGCATATCACAGGAAACAATTATAAAGGAGCAAAGAATTGTTGGCCCTGTTCTTTGCAAACACTGTGGCATGTAAATAATTTGACATCGATATTGCTTATGCATATAAGACATATGAATAATTTCATATGTACAGTTCAGTACCATAGACTTTAGTAAAATAATTCATATGCTTTTTTAAGGATCAGGAGCTAGGCAGTGGGTCCACTGGACAAGCAGGCCTATAATGGGCATCAAAGAAAGAGAAAGACATTATTTCTCAACTACTTACACTATACACTATATCCTAATAAGTAAGAAGTAAGTTAAGGCTCATATTGCGTTTTCTTAAACCAATTGGAGCTTAAGATGTTGCCATTTTTGTGAGTCACGGACTTCTCTACTAGGGTACCGTTCTTAAGTACTTGGAAAATTATAATATTTCATTTTTGAACTGCTATATGACCTGCCCTTTTTTTTTTTTTTTTTTT
>NW_028186523.1:1520008-1552719 GCF_003343005.1 Rhea americana
TTTATACATATAGCAAAAGTGAATTATTAATTTTATTTTTTTTTTTTTTTTTTTTTTTTTTTTTTAAACTTTGTTTGTGTTTCAGGTCAAAACTACTTTCTGAATTTGACCAAACTTACACATATCCCAGCTATGCCACGTAAATAACTCGAAATCTCATCCCATCTGATGGGATGAGGTAAAGATTTTGGATACTTTATTAAAAGGTGCTCCAGAAATGACAGGCGAAGGATAAGGAAAGGCACAAGTACATCAGAAGGCACAAGTTAAAAGTACTGGAGGGGATCCCCAGATAAGTTTGGATAGACAGAGAAGCAAAAAGACTAGCACTTCTTTCCTCACTTTCTGAATTACCCTTCCATTCAGTCATGTTTTCACTGCCTTTTCACAGCTCTTACGGTATTTCTGTTGGTGAGCCTTTTTTTTTCCCCTCCTGTAAGCACTGTGAAAATATTTAATGTGGCAACTAATTTAAATAAACTAATTTCATGAATTGTTAATCCTGGTATAGGCCCTGCATTATGAACTCAAAGATACACTCACTGATTTCGAAGAAAACATCTTAAGAATATGAAACCAGCTGGATCAGCAATTCTAAGATTACAATCTAAAAGTGTCAGGGGGATGTTGATGCCTAACTCTGAATCTGATATTTTGTGCACATCCGTTAACTACTCTGGGAGGCACCTAACCTCAGTGTGAGCCACAGTTGTTTCCTGAGATCTACCTAGGCATTTTAAAATACAACTTCTTGCTTCATGCAAAATTTTCTTAGAGGGAAATTTTCTTAAAGAGGGATGAAGCGTTTGGCAACTAGTTCATGCCTAAAACCATTTGTATCCAGAAACTAAGACAAGGCTCTGAACACCCTGGATTAGGCACTTCGAAGTTAAACATTCACACTGGAGTATACACACTTTCCAGAGCCAATGAGTATGGTCATTGACTAATTGGTAAAGACAACAGCCATAACTAGACAAAACATAAGTTTTTAAGACAAGTCAGAAAAATTCCCCTCTGGAGATGCCCATTTCTTTCCACTGACTACAAAGGGAACCTAAGGTGACTAGCTGAGAGTTAGACATCTAGTTTCAGGATGCCTAACAGTAGCTAAGAATCCTGCCTTAGGCACTCTCCTCATATACTTTCCCTGTGGGATGTAGTTCAGCAGATGTTCTCAAAGTACATTCATTTTACTAGTAAAATCAAATACTCTACAAAATGGAAGTCTCTGAGCTGCAGGTGGCTGGAGACTGGAAGGATGCTTGTCATCATGCCATGTTCTTATATTCTTATCCTGGCAATTGTCAAAAACAGGATAGTGGGCTAAAAGTACCTCCAGTCTGACCTGGTATGGTCTCTTCTATGTTCCAGTATTACTTAAATGTAGTGGGAGTTAAAGTGGCATCAATAATCAGCTTTCAAAAAAACATCTAGAGGAGCTCTCTGCTTCCTGGAATCTCTTCAAAATAGCGAGAGCACTTGGCCAGGTTATGGGAGACAAGCTCAACTTTCTCAGCATAAGAAAATTCAAACCCATGACTCTTAAATGCTAAGCTGTGGTCCAGTCTGACTGTGGGTTTATGAGTGTGGTTGCATGAATGGAGAGGAAAAGAACGAGCAGGTGAGGGAGGACAGGGAAGTAGGAATATCTGTTTCATTCATAATTCACAGCGGACAGAGAAGAACATAAATCCATGGCTCAAAGATTAGTTGGACCACCTGGGGTTTAGGCTGTGCTCCAAGATGACTGCTATATTTGAACAATTACTGAAATGCATAAGCAGGCTTGAAAACACAGTCAGAATCCTTTCCAGTGTTAATAGCCTTATTTACAAATGACAGGATCGTGTACCTTTGGGCACTTATTGGTACCTCTCCAGCACAGCGAATGCCTCAATTCTGAGTGACTTCTTCAGAAGGCCTAAGGAGAAAATGCCCAAAGACCAATGCTGCCCTCAGCAGAGCTGTTCACTGTCACAGGAAATTGTAAAGTTCAGATAGTGGTTGACAGAAAAATGAAAGGATGATGTTGTCCCCATCATGTCACTTTATTACTGTTACATGACCAGCAAGTAATCATTCACTTTGAAATGAATAGAGATAATCCCATGTGATTTAGAAAACTAATCATGTAGTTCTGATACCTACAAGAATAAACAGGGCTGGTTTTCAATCAGCCAAGAGTCTGAAATACATCCACATAAACTGTTTAATCATTAATCCTAAATAATGCATACATATGTAAAAATTGAGATCTCTATGTGCAGAATTTGCTTCCATTCATTGGAAGAAAACATATCTAGTAAGTAATGTCATCAGCTTTACTGTAAACAGCAGGCATTTTCCATGCTACTTAGGTTACACTCCAGCAAGGAAGGCAAATGACATAACTTCTGCTTTAAGTTACCATTCTCCAATTACAATAGAAAAAAAGATCAAAACCCTGCCATTAATCACATCTTTGCTCTTAATCAGAACCATACCAAGGCAGTAAGATAGGTTTTCAGTAAGTGTTAATAAAGTACTAACAGGATAATTGAGAGAAATAGCAAATGAAATCTGTTCTTGCTCAATTTGTTCCACTTCTCTGCATCGATAGTATAAACACATAGAAGGAGACACTGAAGATATTCATATGCAATGCTTTAAAAAGAAACAAAAACTAACAGATAGCATTTTCTCTCATGCAGCACCCTATAACTCAACTACTTGCTGCTTAAGTCACATTAAGGTGGTAAGAAGCAATAAAAAGTCGCAGTTGGAGAGCCACAGAAGATTAATAAACAGTCCTTATCCATATAAACACTCCCTTTTTCCATCTTCTTTTCCATATTTTGGAAATCCTCTTGACTGAGAATCCATATTTATGATCTTTTAAGTGAATGCCTGGATGTTCACCTCAAAGCATTCCTAAATTCAGCAGCCTGGGAGTCCAGGAATATTTGTACATGTTCCTGCAAGTTGGCTTGCCAGGCTACACCACATTAGTATATTGAATTTCCTAAAAAGTTTACAGCAAACTAATGTGAAGGATATATATGCGCTATCTCACTTTGCACCCCCATGTTCAAATCCACGTAGCCTACCAGGTTTTAGGAAAAAGAGATTAACTCAGGAAAAATGGCTAGTTCTCCATTACTGCAAACAGGATAAGATCAGTTGCAGACAGAGCCTTCAATGCAGGAATTTGTGGGGAATAATAGTAAGGTATATTCATGAATATCTCTATCCGGTGCACTCAAATTTTCAAATACTCCTCACTTTATGCTGAGGTGAACAAGTCCAAATCCTTTAAGGAAGTACATCCCACCAATATTTGACATGTGAAATAAAAACACAGTGAGTCAGTGAAGCATGTTAATACAAGAGAATAAATATTGTGATTGTTGTTATTTCAGAATATCTGTCTTATTTTCCAAACATTTAAAATATTCTGGATCTAACACTATGTCATGGAAAAATGCAGATATGTCTAAGGACAGAAGGCAATGAAATGTGTCTCTTATCACATAAATTTTTAAAAAAAATGGTTCACTTCCACTTTTTTTGTTTTAAGAAGTTGCCACGTAAGCTGTGGAGGGTGAGGATACCTCAAGAACCAGTGCAGAGAATCTCAGAGCCAGAGTTTCGGAAAGTGCATGCAAATCTCAAGCAAACAAACAACAATACACTACAACAACAGAATACCACCATTCACCTGTTAATTGAAACACTTATTGAAGCAAGTGTGTGCTGGCTGCCTGGACCTGTCCAATTGGCATTATCAGTATTTTTCATGATAATAAGCATACTGTAATCGTTTCAGGCTCTGATCCTATGAGCATGGTTCAGATACAAATACTAACATGCTTTCAAACTATGTATACTACCAAAATCCAAAATAAGCTGACATATAGAGAGGATACATTAACTTTCTRTATTTTCCACATGCTCCCAGTTATTTAGGCACTACCAAACTAACAAGAACAAATTAACAAGCAATTCTGGACAAACCACCTAACACCTACAGACCAGGAAGAAACACTATGAGCCAGAAAGTAAATAAATACACAGACACGTTTGAGTATGTTTTATGTTTGAGTATTTGTATACATATATATAGTCAGAAAAAAGTGGGAAATAACTAAAGAGAAAAAAGCTTATCTATCTTATTTACTTCAGTAAAATCATCTAGAACTGCACCTAGAGTTGTATTAATTAAGAAAAATGTGTTTATGAAGTAATTTATACCCTACCATCCCACTTTCACAAAGATACAGTACTTCTGCTGATGAACAGAACTCCAGTACAATATCAAAACGATACCCAATTGTTAACTCTGTTGTTCTCAGTTTTAAAACAACAGAAAATAGGGAAATCAGTCTTTGATTTTGCAAATTAAAAAGAAAAATAAAGAAAAGTTTCAGCAAAAGCATGAATGTGTGCTTTGTCAAAAATATGTAATCCATTTTAGCATTACCTGGACTGCACACAGAACTTCCAATTACCAAGAAACAGGCTTAAACTAATCAACTATGCTAGTAGGTCAGAAATCACAGAATCAGAGAATTGATAAGGTTGGAAGGGACCTCTGGAGATCATCTAGTCCAACAACCCCCTTGCTCATGCAGGGTCACCTAGAGCATGTTAGACAGGGTTGCATCCAGGCAGGCCTTGAAGATCTCCACAGAAGGAGACTCCACAACCTCTCTGGGCAACCTGGTCCAGTGCTCCGTCACTCTCACAGGAAGAAATTCCCCCTCACAGTCAGGCAGAACTTCCTGTGCTTCAATTTCTGCCCATTGCCTCTTGTCCTGTCACACGGGACAACTGAAAAGAGTTTGGCCCCGTCCCCTTGACACCCTCCCTTCAGGTACTTGTACACATTGATCAGATCAGTCTTCTCTTCCCCAGGCTGAACAGGCCCAGCCTCTTGCAGCCGTTCCTCATAGGGCAGGTGCTCCAGCCYTCTGATCATCTTTGTAGCCCTACACTGGACTCTCTCCAGTATCTCCACGTCTCTCTTGTACTGGGGAGCCCAGAACTGGACACAGTACTCGAGATGAGGCCTCACCAGGGCTGAGTAGAGGGGCAGGATCACCTCCCTCAACCTGCTGGCAACAGTCTTCCCAATGCACCCAAGGATACCATTGGCCTTCCTGGTCACAAGGGCACATTGCTGGCTCATGGTCAACTTGTCATCCACCAACACTCTCATGTCCTTCTCTGCAGAGCTGCTCTCCAGGTCAGCCCCCAGCTCGTACTGGTGCACGGAGTTATTCCTCCCTAGCTGCAGAGCCCTGCACTTGTCCTTGTTGACAAGTATATGTGTAATTAATAATAAATGTATAATCAATAGGGAAACAGCAGATGCATATTACTGAAATTAGTGGGAAAAGATAGTATTGTCACTATAAAGATCACTCATTTAAATTCTTTTGCAAGTGAACAGAATTTGGCCTTTATGTTACACAGTTAGGTCTTACTGCGCATAGCACTGGTCCCATGACACAGCTGTAAATCAGATGTAACACTACTAAAGACTGCATTCACACACTGAGGAAACATTATGAGGCCTGAATTCAGCTCTAGCCCTTTCATATTTTTAAATTTTTAGCCATTACAGTGAATCTTCACCTGTAGTTCTAATTAATATATTTCTGAATTCTTCTGGTTCTACTGCAGTGAAGCTACTTATCCAAAGTACAATACACGGCACATACTTTTCCTACACTACTGCACAAGTAACTTGTGCTATAAAATCAGCAGTATCCAAACTATCTCTGTAATCATAGATAAAACTGATTTATTGTGAAACAGCCAGTACTGGAAACATCTGCTGTTTTATGCCTATCAAAAATGTTCCCTGAAAAATCATCCACTTGTCTTTGTATAACTAAATCAAAAAAAACAAGGCATTAACTAATAATTTTTGGAGGGTACTTTTAGCATGAAGTATTACATATAAGTCAGGTTTGTAGAGCAAACCCATAGATGCTGTCTCTACTTTGTCCTCATGTTTGACTAAGTCATKCACTGTTCATTCAATTTTTCTCTCACTAAAAAGGGTATATGTTGGATTTGTATTCTCCAGGTTTCCACACTTCCCACAAATGAAAATGCAAGCTGAGATTCTATCATTCTTCATAGCAAGGGAAACCCAATTTGTCTGGGTTTTTCTGAATAGTTCCAGCTTCATAAATGTACTSAGTATGTACTTTCCAATCTCTGCTTTTACCTTATTCATAGCTCCTAGTCTGCAATCTCTTAACACTCCTCTAATCTAACTAACTCTAATCTCCTAATACGCATATATCTGGCCACTCTGGAAACTTCATTGTAATGTAGTGTATAGCTAAAATCAGCTATATTTAAACCCTGTTATTGCTAGTAGAGTTCACCATTATTTTTCTGTCCAGTGTAAACATTTTTGCTGTTAGAACCCTGATGTGATCCAAGGAGTTGTTATGAAGCTAGTGGTTCAAAACGCATCAAAAAATTATCCAGGAAATAATTAAGCAAATATATATATAATCATACACACAGGTTCCTGTACACAAACAACAAAAAAATGCACTCAAACAAGCAAAACTGGGAGAAAGATGATTTTAAAAAAATACATATTCAGTGTAGTTTTGAACTACATCCAAATCTCCACCCATTGCAATTACACAGTCCACCTTCAGGCCTCTTCTGAAAGGATACGTAGTCCTCTGATTAAAAAAAAAAAAAAAAAGAAGTGGGGAAANAAGTGGGGAAACACACTTTGGACCAGCTCTACTGAAATACTACTGGTCCTGTCCCTAGATGGAACAAAACCTCTAATAAACAATCTTCATCTCTGCCAGAAAGAACACGGAAAATATTTCCACAAGTCTCTGCCACATTGAAAATATAATTCCTGAACATCTATTTGGCAAGAGCTGGCACAAATTTTCTATTTACTGAAAGGCAGTAGAAAGAACAGACAAGTCAAAGGTTTATGGAAGGAAGAAAAGCTATCTGGTTTAGCATTTAGCTGTCATGAGTTATTTTATGGGATATCTGAAACCTGGTAAATCACATTCGCATCAGAAAGAAACTACATCCAACACTGACTGAAACACATCTACTCACTATTGCTGTAACCTGAAAGTCTGACCTTCCATATTGCATTTAAAAAGAGACAGAAAGAGTGAGAGCCACATATAGTCAAGAATAATCTATGCAACCTCTTAGAAATAAATATTTGCAATTCCTAAAGAAAACATTAAGGAATAAGTGGTATTTGAAAAAATGTATATGAGCTCAAACACACAAAAATTGTCTTTTTTCATATACTTTCAAATAAATCCCTTTGCACAAAGAAAAGGAAGTCTATGCAAGTATATTTAACACAACACAGAATTCCAACAACCATTTATTTTTTATTTCTATCTATAAATTTGAAAACGCATTTGCCAGCTTTTTTGGTGCCTACTGCAATTTTCCTCCAGACACGAGAGTCTCCAGACAATTTATGATAAGATTGATACATTAAGCACGAAGTGGTTTCACTATTTAGCTCTTATGCCACATCCACAATTCGCTTATCAACCCCTTTCAGGAAAAATGCAGCTTTATACCAAAAAAAAAAAAAAAAAAAGAGAGAGAGAGAGAGAAAATAAATTGGTAAGGCATAATTATTCATAACTTAAGGTCTGGTGATAGAAATACTCATGCATTCATTTAACTTCAGCTACATGAATCTATTGATTTGGTATCTGTCAATCTACACGAAATAACAAACACGAGTTTGTTTTTCAGGACAGGAATCTTATCTCTATACACTCTTTTAAAATGTTTGAACTTATCTGAAATTAGTAACAGCCTATGCAATGACAGTTGAAATTCATATTTGAACTTTCAATTTATTATTATGAAAGAGACTGTTCAGAGGCTTATGCTTAAGTATATGCTGGTTGTTGAGGAATCATTGGGGAGGAGTTGCAGTAAAACAGTCTAAACATTGCACATGAATAATAAACTGATCCAAAAATCTTACAGTGGAAGGCTTCATTTGCAAGTATTGACTCAACAGTAATAAAATTATTTCTTGAAATTCCTTGATGTCTAAATCTTGTCAGAAACAAAACAAGTAGGATTCCTACAAGTCCGGACACCCCCACGCCCCCCACTGCTCAGGCAGTTGCTTTTCTGCATTGACTGAGCAACTCCTCAAGGACCATTTCCCTCAGAAAGTGGCAGTCTCAAGAGGCAGCAAAGAGCAAGCAGAAAACTGTTCTACACACACGGGCGCACACACACACACGTACACGTGCACATACTCTGCAGCTTATTCAACTTCAGCAATATTTTGATGATACATTTCTTTACATTTTCTTGTTCTGCATATACCGATATATTTTACTAGGCTCACAGAAGTTTTTCTGTAGTAGCTGTTAGGCCACAGACACATTTTGGAATAAATTACAGTTTTCATATTAGATATGTGCTTTCTGAGTTTTCAGTTAGAAATATACAGTCCAAACAAAACGAATCTGTCAGTGCTTTTTGATGCCTCGTGGCAATTTTTGTACTGCTCTTTCTTTCTTCTTTCTACACACTCTTCACTTGTGCTATATCCTTCATGATACATAAAGGCTGGAGATTCTTACCATATAACAACAGAAGAAAGTAAGTTACTTCACATAAAACAAAAGTCATCTAGATATCCACAGAGAATGCAGAAAGTGAGCAAGTCAAGAAGTGTCCACTCTTACAGAGAGGTACAAAGAGAGAATTTGTGAATATAAAGATACTGTTTTCAGCCAAAAATTTCTTAATGAAAGTATTTTTCCATATTAAAAACATGTTTTTCTTTTCTTTTATTTCTTTACTAGTTTCGACTTTTTTAAGAAAACAACATGGTCATATTGTAGACGAATGTGTAACACTTTGTTCCATAAGGCAACAGCATCAAGAGTCTTAGAGTGAAAGAAAAATATCGACGGATCTGTTAACAGCTGTTAACAAAAATCATGCTGCTTTTCTAGCTGTTAAAACAACTGGCAGAATAATCAACTATCATTAATATGGAATCTCCCTCATAGGGAATAGAACTTATTGACTGCTAGGAACAGGCGCCTACTAGTGTAGGTTTTATTTAAATCAATGTTTTAATCGAGATACTCCATAAGTCAATGCTAAAGTGGATCCTTCCACTTTACTTTTGCTAATACTGAATATACTAYAATATTGCATGCATTATACATTTATATATTTCATATATTGTATTCTACACAGTGTAGACAATACTACCAATTGATTATGGATGTGCCGCAGTGTTCTAGCCCCATGACCTCGAGGTCATCCTTCTTGTAAAGAGATTAAGATTTAAGTAATAAACTGCCAGTTATCTGAAACTGGGGTCTTTGAACTCCAGTGATCGAACAGAATGATCTAAATAACCGGGATAATAGAAGCAGTATCTGTATTCATTTGTCCCTTTGATCATTTCTTATTGATTCTTTTTTCACCAGTCAGCAAAGAAATAGCATCATGTGTGAACCTTTGATCCCAATGAACCTCAAGTTCCGAGTGCATTTTTTGTATTCCTTGAAACAACATCACTGTTTGCTTTGTCAGGTATACAGGGAGTGGGTTCTGGGTAACGTGCTGACCTTGAAGTCATTAACAGGCGCTGCTCTCTTTATTTGTTTGAGAAGTACCAAACACATCCTGAAAATAAAGAAATAATTTTGACAAATAAAAATAAGTCCTTACCAGAAACACATTTTGAAACTCCACTGAGCTTTAAGCCTTCAAAGAACCACAAACAGTAGGCRGCAAAGGTGCTATGCTCAATACGCAGAAGATAAACCTGCTGTACACCCTGAACATCGCCACGTTGCAGACACAACACAGTTTTCAAACTGCATAAACTGTGTMAGTCAAAGTCTCAAAAATTAGAATGGGGAGCTAGTGAAAAAAAATCTAGGAAAATRTTCTTTAAGCCCAGTAGTGCCAAGATTTTCCTCTAGAAACTTACAGTAAGTGAGGACAAGTYTTAACACATTTGACCCTCATATTAACATATCTCACCACTAATGTTCATGGCCAAATTCCATCCAAGGGAAAGCTCTCACCTCAAAATTACTTTATAACTTAGCTCCTTGAGGATTTCCTTAGCAGACACTCATATAGCCACCAAGAAAAGACATTTGTTATTAACTGTGAGGTAACAGAAATGTTTAGTTAATASTCTAGCGGAAGGAAATGAACAACACTGCAGATATTAAAGTCTAAATTGCAACTTCAAATATATGAGTTTTTCCACTGGCAACATTCATATTGAGCACTTCACCGTTCTTCTAAAACATCTTCCAAACTTCTTACATATCAAATTCTTGCAGAAGCAGRACTGCTAAATAACTTTTTTTCATATAAAATGTATTTGTAGTCATAAACCTGCCTTCATCAGCCTAAAATACAGAAAGGGAAAAGAAACAGTTTCTCCCTTTCTGAAAATCAGGTAGAAGTTGGGAAAAAAGTCAGTAGTTTCACTCAAAAAATAATTTTTACTTATGTAATTAAATCTACATGGCTTATTACTCACACGATTTTTTTTTTTGACAGGACTATGGTATTTTATGTTTTTATTATGAGAGTGATTTTATCCACACATACCTGGGTTGGAATAAAAGCAACCAAGGTTTGCCAAGTTTTTACACTGTACATAACATTTACACTTGTAGTTAATCATAGAATCATAGAATAATTTAGATAGGAATGGACCTGAGGAGATCATCAAGTCTGATCCCCCTAATCACACACACACTTAAAGCAGGGTCAACTTTAAGTTGCTCAGGGTCATATCCAGTTCTGAATATGACCCTGCAAGGGGGTCATATTGATCTCTATCTGCAAGGATGGAGATTCCATTACTTCTCTGGACAGCCTGTCCCAGTATTTGAATAGCTGCAGAATGATTTTTTTTCCAACATCTGATTGTAATACAATTTGTTTTAATTTGTATCTCTTGCTTTTTGTCCCTTTGCTGTGAAGCCAGGAGTCTGGCTCTGTCTTCTCTACATCCTCTCATGGTTGTAGATAGCACTAAGATGTCTTAGCCTTCTCTTCTCCAAGCTGGAGAAACTGTGTTCTCTCAACCTTTCCTCGCATATCGTATGCTCCAATCCCCTGACCATCACAGTGGCCCTCCATTGGACTTGCTCCAGTACATCAGTGTCTGTCTTGCAGTGGAGAGCTCAAAAAAGGACACAACACTACAGTCACGACGCAAGAGCCAAATTGAGGGGAATGATGACTTCCCTCGACCTACCAGCAATAGCATTGCCAGTGAAGCCCAGCATGTGATTGGCCTTCTTTGCTGCAAGGGCACACTGCTGACTTGTCCAACAGTACTAAGGTCCTTCTCTGCAAAGCTGCTTTCCAGTTAATTGGTCCTCAATCTATACTGTTGCATGGGATCATTTTGTCCTGGAAAAATATTTTGCATTTGCCTTTGCTGAATGTCATAAGGTTTCTGTCATCCCRTTTCTCAGCTTGTTGAGGTCCCTCTGTATGATACCCTTGCCCTCCAGCATAATGACCTCTCCCCAGTCTCATTGTCCTTGAAGATCAGCCAGCTTTACCTGGCACCTTTGCTTTTCAGAACTAGCTCCCATAGGATCCTGCCAAGTAGATCTCTGAACAAGCCAGAATCTGCTCTATTTAAGTCTGCAAATTTTGTTCATTTCTCTTTGGATTTTAAACTCCAATCTCACGTCCATTTGTGCAAAGGCTGTCATCCTATGCAGGTACCTGAATACTGTCCACCAGGTACTTCCTTAGAGTCCCCCACATCTGTACTTCTCRCTAGTCTTTCATCACAGTCTCCCAGTGAACCTAATCAAAAGCCTCCCTTGCTAGGTTAGGAAAGATGTTGGCTAAGATGTTCTTACCATATTTTATCAGTTGGATTGTGTCTCAGAGTCCATCAGGAGAATAATTCCTTAAAGAAATTGTAAAAGACAAAGCTTTATCTGCAATAATAGCTGCACAAGCACATATTGAGCTGCTGGCTATGTCTGCACCTACCTGAACCTTCCTTTCTCCTTCACCAGCAAGATCAAGGAGACCATGGCCTGAACTTCCACATCTGCTACCCCAGTCCCCAGAGACCACAGTCATTCTTCCTATGCTCAAGGTCTCCCTTCTTGGTGCCTTTCTGGATAAGTAGTAAGGGGTCTAAGCCTCAGCAGGCTCCCTACAATGACTCATATCATAGATCTGAGCAGCAACAAAACTCCCAAGAAGAGCAAGTCAGGTCAGCGAGGCATACCACCTTTCCTCGCAGAAGGGCTTCTATCCTTTGCTCTCCCTTGGTACAGGCTCATGGATCAGGCTCAGCTGGCTCTAATTCTTCCTCTGACAGAACTTGTTCCCAGAAAACCTATTCCCAGGGCTTTACACCTATTCCRTAACTGTGCATCTAGAGGCAGAAAAAGAGCCTTTCTCTTGTTGCCAACAGACATTAGCATCCATCATCTGCTACCTTGGGAATCTCCACCCATCCATCAATTTAACATAGCCTCTAGCTCTCCCTGTTTCCATGCAATGACAGCTTTGGGTTCCTGCGTCTGTAGTCTCTGCAAAAACCCTGTCAATCTCCTTTTTGCCTTTTCTGTTGTTAAGCATTCTGCTCATCTCCTCTCACAACTCCTTTAACTACAGACTCGGCACCCTGAACAAAGTACACTTCCCACCGCTGATGCTGCTGTTGCCCACAGGCACAGCCTCAGGGACCAACACCACATAACCCTGTAACCCAACACCACATCTTTCTGCTGGCTCTCCATCTGGGCCAAAGTGGGTTAARGCCTCCAACAGGCTGGGGCAGTACTTTTAGCAATATCATACTGCTGTCTTGATGCACATTTCAAGTTGGTGGCAGTTGCAGTGCTGCTGTGATAAATGAGAAACTGTTGCCTTGTCCTCGTATCAGCCACAGCACTCAACAGTACCTGAGATTCACTGGACTTTGAAATCCTGGCCATAAATTCAAATGGAACTTTATTGTGGGAAGCTGAGCTAAGATACCATYTGAGCTGCCAAACTGGTTGACCAAGTTGTGTTCAAAAGGAAGAAACAGGGAAGTCTGAGTGAAAAAAGAATCATTTGTAGAGTACACAAAGAGAGATGGATGAGACTGTAAAATTAAACCATCAAAATATCTTTTCCATTTAAAAAATACCAGACAAAAGGACCAAATTACAAGTACAGAAAAATATCATAAATTTACAGAGACAGAATTCAGAAAAGCAAAAATGCAAAATGATTAACTATGCAACAAATGCATTGACTACATGGGATATGAGAGCACCAAGAGTACATCTGATGWTTGCACCGTACATTTTTTTGACCAAAGAAAAAGAAGGCCAGCTTTATTTGCACCTGTAATTCCTGTAAATTCAAGTTATCAAACAAACAATGTCTAAGCCCCTAGAAGATGAAAAATAAGTGATTRTCAGCCTACATGGATTTGTCAACTACAAATTTTGTGAAATCAATCTAATTTCTTATTGTGGCTGGGGAACTGGCTTAGAGGAAAAAAAGATGTGTTATACATTTGGCTTTAAAGAGATTTTTTATACTATTTCCCATGTTATTAGCTTAAGGTAAGCTAGGAAACTATGGTGTAAGTGCAAGCATCATGATGCAAAGCTGGCTAAATATTGATATTTTGAGAACCTTGACTAATGGTTCAATGACAGCTGGAATAACTGAGCTTTTGCTGGAGYGTTTGTCCTGGTTCCATAGGGCAAATCCTTTCATGAAGTCATTAATGATTTGGAGGATGGRAAAAAAAAACTTATAATGGAAAATGTGAAGGCAGGAGCCATTCTGACCATGTTAGATATTCAAAATAACTTTAATGAAAAAGGGAAAGAGTAAGGTTTCTCCAGCCTGAATAGTGCCAGCTTTCTCAGACATCTCTCGTATGAGGAAAAGCTAGCTGACAGACCTGGCACTGTTCAGCCTGGAGAAGAAAAGGCTCAAGGGGGATCTTATCAATGTGTTTAAGTATGTGAAGGGACAGCGTAAAGAGGAAGGGGCCAGAGACTCTCTTCARYGGTGCCCAGTGACAGGGCAAGAGGCAATGGGCACAAACTGCGAGGGTGACTGAGCACTAGAACTGGTTGCCCAGAAAGGTTGTGGAGTCTCCTTCATCGGAAACATTCAAAAGCCATCCTGGGCAGTGTGTTCTAGGTGACCCTGCTTGAGCAGGGGGTAGATAATCTCCAGAAGTTCCCTTCAACCCCAATCATGCTATGATTCTGTAAGGACTGTAACTCAGTATGGTAAGTAAGTAAGAATGCAGCATAAATAAGTATATTCATAAATACCAGATCTGAAACAGCTGACTACATGGCAGCTCTGAAGAAAAGTGTTGTGGTTTACAAACCGAATGAGTCTAACAGTAAGGAAACTTAGGCAGTAGAATAACAAGATTTTCCTAAGTGGGTGTTTTTTATGACTATGTTAGACGAAACTGTGATTGATGCTGCCTTGCAACAACAGGAATGGCTTACCTAAGTCTTGACAGATCCTCTAACGAGTTTTCATGATTCCATATGAAAAATATGCACTCAAAAAATAGCTTTGGGTAGCATAAGGCATGACTATCCTTGTACATTCAGTAAATAACACCACAACGGCATGTATATGGAAAAAAACTACCATACTATCCAAGACTGAGAAAATGGGTTTCTTAGTCACTGTCAGTCAYCTTTTGTCAAATTTGTAAGAAACTGTGGGCTCTCCAAACTAAAGAAATAGAAATACAGAAACAGAGAACCTGAATGCAGTAGATTTACTTGCTTTTTTTAGAATTCTGTGCTACAAGGAGTGCCACCGGAATTAACTGGACTATGAGAGGTCAGGTAATACTTTAGAAGAATAAGGCTTTGATAATATGGCATAGAATATAACAAAAAAAAGACTCTCACATGCAAAAGCATTCCTTGTATTCTTTTTTTTTTCCTTTTTCCCTCCTTCYCTCCCGCCCTTTTGATTATTTCCTGTTATTATTAAAACTCTTGATATTATCTGTACCTGTACACARCAACATGTATATAATAAACACATGTGATCTAATTCATAACTAACAAAAGGTCCTTCTGACTACTAATGTTCAAACAGTATGTACAATCTTCTGCTTGCTGTTAATGTGGTTCTCACTCTTCAGAACATAACATTTCATTCATTATTTTAAAATGGAAAAGCTTTGCCTTTTAACTTTACATGGAACAGGAGTAGCAAAAACATCTTTCAAATTCAGTGGTGGATTGACAGCAGCTGAATATGTGCCTTACTTTTSCATGAGCATGTATGGGTAAGTTGTGTGTAACTGCCCCATACAGTCATTAGCTCAGGGTATGAAAACCTTCACTACCACAGCTAATTACTCTAGGATGGCAAAACCCTTAATATGGACAATGTTGCATTAGCAGTGAAGAGCTGTCTCAGCTTAGCTCATACATTTGAAGAGGTACTATAACAGCCTGCAGGAAAAAGAAATCCTGTTGGCATATGTCACTTCTCCATTAACAGGCTCTTTTAATAAAGCTATACTAAGCTAAAACTGCTGCCTGTAATACAGACAAAACAAAAACAGTATCTATTATTACAATAGCTGCATGTTCCAGAGTCTTTATTACGTGATCTTTATATCTAAAATAATATTAGAAGTAGTTAAGTGTTTTTGCTCCCGTTAGCCGTTTCTGAAACCAGGGTCAGAAGCAGCCACAAGAGGTCATCTGCCTGAAGGCAAAACTAGCTGTTCATGATCAAACATCCCTTTAAGGGAACCTCTAGCCCCTGAGAAACTAATTGTTTTCATGAAAAGTAAAGATGGGGCAATGTTTAACCCATATAATGCATATATTTTTGCAAACAAAAATAATTCCTGAGTGGGACAGGACAGCACTGACAATGTCCACTGTCCAAACCAGAATCACAACCCTTCTCCCACAAAATTCAGTGAGAATATCGCCCCTCTTTTCCAAAGGAGGACAATGAAACCAGCACTTTTGTTACCTGTGCGAATGGAAAAGTTCAGCTTTACCTGAAAACACCGTTAAAACAGCACAGATCTCGCCTTCCTTTTTGATATTCCCCTCTGCCTCAGTTCTTACACACCTTAAAAAAGAACTGAGATGAGGTGTATTTCAGAAATGTTGTCTTACCTTTTTAGAAAAGTGCCTATTTACTATGGTTTCTCAGTTTCTTTCAGTATTTTATCATATTGCTGTGGCATGGATTGGTTCCAGCCCTGAACTGAAGACTTGGCTCACAGCTCTTCCTTTCTCCTGAAAGGTTAAGAATGCATTTATAATGCCTCTGCTGACACGTCTGGAAAGGTCTTTAGATAATGCTTTGAGACATCAGTAAGTTTCTAGCCTGTCAAGTAAGACAGGTAAATGCAAAGAATTCTGTTAAGACAATGTTATGGTTGAGATTTTCAGTAGCCGCAGTGAGGGAATCCTGAATTATGCCTCTCACAGCAATTCTAATAAAATGCATTTAAGCTTCTGGAAAAAAAAAAAAAAAAAAAAGCTCTGCAGAAAACTATGTTCAGGGCCAAATCCAAAACCTACTGAAATCAATGAGATTTGTTCCATTGATTTTCATGAGGTTTTGGGTCACAGTCTAACTTGTTCAAAGCAAAGCACTGACTGACTTTGTAATAGGTCCCCATTATGAACCCATATTTTTGCTACAGAATCTTCATACACTGAGTGCAAAAGCAGCTGGTGCCCTGCAAACGAATCAAGGCGATTAATACAAATTGAACTTGCTCTCTGAGACCTCTGCTACGTGTCCTGATGGATTGCTGTGTGAAGAGAGAATAGGTAGAAATGTTAGAAAGAACTAATAAATAGCTAAATCACCTCACAGTGGATGCCACCTCTATGTTAGATGGTTATAAAGTTGTAACTGTTACATTGTGCATAATTTCTTCATTTCTCACATAATAAAAAACTTGTAATTAAAATAGAAAGGCCAAATTGTGGACATCCGTAAATACAGATTTGTGCTCTTGACAAAGTTGGTGTTGCACTTTACCTCCAATCTTGACCACTCTTATTCTGCCACAGACCACTCCCAATGTTACATAAATCCCTAGCAGCACATAAATACAAGTTTATTTGAAAATAGTATTTAACTGAATCACTCTGCTCTCAAGTCCATCCCACGCCAACACCCAAGCACCATAAACGGGGCTTGCTCTGAAAGAATTTGACAGGGACACAAGCGTACAATGATCACCTGATCAACAACAGATCTACTTGCCCATGGCTAGAAGCATTATCTGTAGGCACTTCTCTCACACACACAAATAAAAATGGCGATCAACATATCTGTGCTTCTGCTGGTCATATCTTCAACTTCACTACCATCATTATCCCTCCATGCTACTCCTAAAAAGACATACAAATCTGTGCTAGAAAGGGCATAAGTTATAGGACTATTCTGCGTCTTCTCTGCAAAAACAGCTTTCTGCTAAAAAACATGAAGGTCCTGCTGCATTTATGATCTTTATACTTTCCAAAATAGGAAGAGAATGGAGGAGGCAGACTAGGGAGAGAGAATAACTCCCAATGAAGGTATCGAAATGAAAAATTACTGGAATACATATATTTCAAAACATAGTGGCACCATTACACTCTCAAAATCTATTAAGCATTTTGTTAAAATTTAGTGGAAGGAAATATTTGAATATATAAATTTATTGTCAAAGCAAGCTTTTCAAATATATGAAGAGCACTTACCATCAAGGGCTATATTCATCTGTCATCTCTTAAAAACATATATTAAACAAGTATAAATGACCATAGTTCCAATTGACATTAATGGATTCACAGTGGCTAGAGAGCCAGGGAAAGTGAGTTTTGAGTGATCTAATAATACAAAATGCAGGTGATAATAATCTCAGCCATATCATCACTGCACATGCTGTTCTCATAAATAGACAAGCATGACATGACCAAACCTTCCTAAGGAAAATCTATCTTTGTGCAATGAAAAAGCACGAACACTTCAACCTCAAGGCTAATTTTTTTGAGAATCTGAAAATATTAGACAAGAAAGGCTTATAAAAGACAAATTATAATCTTGTGCCTAAGACATGAGCCTACGAGTCATGAGATCTGGGCTTGACCATCATGAGCAGGATATTAATCCAACACTTCTGAGATCCTGCTGTTATGCTTCTCTTCTATGATATTACTGCTCTTAATTCTTACCCTTCACCTAATCCTAAACACATGACAACAGTGTTATGGATTCAAACAGTCCATTCATTCTGCTAAGCCCAAGAATAGCCAATGAAAGAGAAAAACCTCACTGGTCTGAACAAATGGATGTTCTCTCCAAGCCAATGAGCTCGTATCTAGCAAAGCAATAACTGCCGGACCCACTCCTCCTACCTAAGGCATCTATTTGCAATAGCTGCCTTATATTCTGAGTATGTCAATTAACTGTTCCTCACATTTTTCTAAGTCTCCTCTTTTTATGCCAGTTTATCTCAAACAGCGTAAGTAACTATTATTATTATCCTAATCAGCACAAAAATCTTATTCAGCTGGTTGACAGAAGACAGCCCTTATACTCACGTCCCAGCTGACCCAGCTCCCATGTTCAAGTGAATATCCTGATTATAACCAAGACCCACACAAAGGCTCTGTTACCCACCACCTGTCCTTCTCCCATCAGAAACGAATTAAACACACAGGCCAAGAAGGGACCCACAGTGTGGTGTACACTAAATACATTTCTGATCTAGTCGATGAGGTGGGCTGGATTCCAGTCTCTACTACAGAACACACCCATCCCTTCCTTTGGGCAATTCTGAAAGAATTGAGCAAGTTTTTACGCTCACAGAAAGTTTCCAATAGGTCAAATAAGGTTACACCAGGTTACATCTGGTGTTTCCATCACCAGATGTTGAACATCAGTTTCAAAATGCTTAAAATTCTTGCTTAATCTTTTTTTCTTCTTCTAGATCATAATCAGTAATTTTCTAATTTCTGAATTGATTGGTTTAGTCATCTTGGCAGGGGACTTAGAAGACAGATCACTGGAGTCTAAACTTTATTCGATGTTGTTCAGTGACAGGATCATCTCAACGCCTTTGGCTCTCTAGTAACATTTCCTTCATTGGAATTAAGATAAAATGTCACAATGCCCATGCTGAGAAACTCAGATGATAACATCTCTTTCGAGAATAAGTATTAATCTAACAGTATTAATTTAACTGACATGCACGTACCTTCCAGAAGGACCTGACTGCTTTGCCTGTACTCCAGCCTGCCCAGAGAGAGCCCAGCTTCTGTCTGGAAGCCCTGTGGATGCATAGCACAGTACTATGCCTCAGTTAAGATGCCCTCAGTAGGCTTATTAACCAAGGCACAGCACTGTGCAGACACGGGAGCACCACGGTCCCCAGATGGGAACAGATTCACCTCTGCCCATCTCAAAGCAGATTGAACTTGCAACTGTTCCCATCAATTTGCATACACAAACAATATTACTTCTTTAACTTAAAGTTCTTTGGATGCAACACTRTTATATGTACAAAAGACTAATCGGTGATGATAACAGGAGAAAGTCTCTCCTTGCCAAACTGCTGGTATTTCTAAAGAAAAAGTGCAGTTGTGCATAGATATGCATTGAAATATGACAAAGGCAAATATTTTATAATAACTGTATATGAGACTTGAAGTCTTCATTATATAATAAAATGACCTCCAAATCTGAGATACGTCTTTAACCTATCCAGAAATCAGCACATCTAAATTTTGACAATTGAAAAGCCTTTGTTCCCAACTAATAAACGAGAGTAGAAGGGATCTTGAAAGCATCTTAAAGTAATGGGAGATTTAATAAGAAAATGGATAATAAGAAGATACTTTTAGCCTAGCAAAAAATGCCAGCATGTTAATAATAGATGACCAGCACTACTCTATGTGATGTAGGAATCTGCAAAATGTTACAAAGCTAAGTAAGACTCACGCTATTGAAATGCTGGCTGGTAACACTAAGAGAGTCAGCATGTGTGAAAGGTATCTTCCCTTGAGGATATCCTATGGGTATGCTCTTAACCACAACACTTCTTAGATTAGAAAAAGGGTACTAATTTTTGCAGGCTTCCTAATGGTTCAATGACTTCATCTAATGGCACCCTCTAACAGTGCCTGCACTTAGAGAGCCCGGTCAGTGGTGCGGCTGCCTCAGTTGCAGCTTGATCCCTCGAGGTACCGAACGCCTGAGTGGAAGGCAGCGGGTGTCCGTAACACCCACTGCTCTCGATGGCAGATGAGGTTACTCGCTCCCATAAAAGACGTACTCCACACTTAGCACAATCAGCTTGCTAAGCCTCTGACAGTTTATCTTCTTTAAAGGCTCAGAAATTATTCTTTAAATATCATTTKTTGCCTCGTTTTTAGAGGAAGAGAAATTATTGTGAATGGGCTGCCTTTGAAATTATTCTTCTGTCTAGATATTTGGGACCCACTGTCAATTATGCTGCTGTCATTCTGACAAAACGAGCTACATACAAAAACTAAAGCTTTTCTTCCCAAGAGATTAGAATTTCTTCTTCCTATTGCAATGAATATGCTCTAATATCTTAGCCAATTCTGGTTATCAGAAACTAAATTGAGCAGATGGGCTGATGAAAGTAACCAAGAAAATCATGAATTCCCAGTTCTTTGAATGCAAATTAATCAACGCTTCTATCTATCAGGAGAAAGAATTCTTCCCTCCCTCAAAACTTTCCCTCTCCTGTAATATAGAAGGCCAATTTCAGCTTTTTGGTGACAGCTGCTTATTTTCCCATTCTGCAGGACGCCTTTAGGAAATTGATTCCTGTCTTGTTTAACAATCTGCATCCAGAAGTGACAATGTGTGGGGGGAAAATCCCCAACTAAACATGCAGTCAGTACAGGCTGTCTAGATGTTTGCAAGTCTCATTCTACATGACAAAATTCCAGCTGATTGTGTCAATACCTGCTCAAATCTGCCACCACCTGAAAATAATATTTCTAAATGAGAATTCATAGTTACTGCCTTCCTAGTCAAACAGAAATACATTTTTGTCCTTGCAATGAATTGTTTGCACCTCTATACATTTTGCAAACAGTACATAATTAAAAAGAAATGTGTTGTCCAAATTATGAGCCCACTCAAATATGCAAAAATTGTTTACAGAAATTGAAATGCATTCACAGTCACATGTGGCCAATATAACAAAGGAATTACAGTAACCGTATACAGGAACATGAGCAGACACCAAGCAAAAAAACACTCGAGAACTCTAGAGACTTTCTGTGGGGCCCAACACCAGTCAGTTAACATCTGCATGCTTCCTTTCCTGACTGCATTGCACGTTTTGGTTTGCAAGCATTTGAGGCAACAGGTATCTCAAGTATGCATCCTAGTGCACAGCCAGCTTGTAATGCACTTCAAATGATTCTTAAACATGCAAACCCAACACTGGGTTTGAGGCAAGAACAGATGAATAAGCAGAGTGAGACCCTAGCAGCACTGGAGCACTCCAGCATGTGCTATACCAACTACATAGGAAACTAAGAGAACCACATGGCCCAGAATTTCATAGTTTTTATAGGCCAAGAGAGACCAAGTATTCAAGAAAGATGAGTAACAAACGCTGAAATAGTAATCTGTACAAAGGAAAAATCAGAATCTCTGCTACTCAGTAAAATCTTGGAATAACTTTGACATTCTTTCAGCCACAAGAATATGCATAAACAGTTCTTCAGGTTTAATGCAAATAAATTTCACTTGTTCACCGCTGAAGCCTGGAACCTTTCATAGGTACAGAAATGCAAATTATTTCATTTCAGTTTCTCTCCACACTCTTTCTAGATGATCCAAGTCTGTTAAATATAACCAAAAAAAAGCATAGGTAGTATTGTTCTCCAACAGCAACACAATGCACTTTTTCAAAAAGCCAGAATATGTAGAAAATTTCAGCACATTAGGGTGTCCCTTCCTTAYCCTGATAGCTTAGTCCCTGTCCCACCTCTTTTTTGCCCCTCAACAGAAAAACAAGCAGCAAGGTGCACTATCCTATGTTTAGTGATGAAATAACCTCTCAGTGTGGCTGCTCCACATTGCAGTTACAGAAAACGCTTCTGGTACCCCGAACTGCTGCTGTGCAAGAAGACAAACAGCTTCTCAGCTGCACTGACTACATTTTGACAGTCATCAATACATTCAACTAATCTAAACTTAGGGCTTGATCACATTAAACCAATTTAAATCGACTTTGGCCCTTTGTGGTTACTACCAGTACAACACAGTCAGCTTTGGCTTTCATCAAATTGCTATGATTAAATTCTATATTAGTAATACAACTTAAAGCCCTTCATGACATCCACGACTAAATCTAGAATACTTCAATATACTCAAACTCATTCATGACATTTGAATGAAATTTTGTATTCAGGCTACTGTCATCCGCATTTCTAATCCGTTATCACAAATTCTGACTTGGAAGAACTTTTTCTATTTCATTCTAATGCTCCCGTAGAAAGCCCTCTGACAACAGCATTGCAGTAAATGACGTAACTAGCTCATGCCTTACACATCACGCCTTAGCCTTTGTTCACCTTGCCTTCTTTTCTAAGCTAATCAGCACTCCTTACAAYGCAGTGCAACCAACAGGATGTGAAGAGTCACAGCTAACTGTAGATTGGACTGAATGAAATCCCATTCATGTTGCACATCTGTAAAATCAATCAGATAACAACATACTTGGCTTTTCTACAAGTGAAGGAAAACGGGTCACAGTACCATAAGTGTGTTTCTGCACATCTTTACTTTTTCTTTGTAACATTGGAAGCAAAGTTAGAGAAATACAGGTATGGATCTTCGAGACCAGAGTTTCATCCTGGTGTTTGAAAATGCTCTCCTAAGCAGCATTATTCACTTTCCTGTTTTAACCAAGGAATTTGATGTCTGATTTGCCATTTCTGCCAATTCTCTAGAAGGCAACAATATTGTTRGCCAAGGGCGTCAGTTTGAGACAACTCAGCCATAAGCATGAAAGAGATTTTCAGGRTGGGGAGAGCTTGAAAACAGGCATTCATTGGGCCAATAACCAGTTACAAGTAAATATTAATATTCTTGAATGGTTTGGAGTTGGGGGAACAGGATCTGAATCCTACTTTAATAAAATAGATGAATATCGGAACCTGGAACTTGTTCTGAAGCAGCTGGGAGGACAGTTGAGAAGCAATTGCTTGGCTCAAGAAAAAACAGGAGCAAACTCTGAGGAAGAAYGGAAATAGTACAGTATCATTTCCCAATTAAGCACCAGAACAAAAATTTTCCGTTGATGAGAACAGAAATTGTTTAATCAGAAGAAAAAAGAGGCTGAGCACCAATCAGCAACTTTCATGAACAGAAGCCGTAACAGGAAACAGTGGGAAATAGCTAAGTCATCCTCTACAGGGGAACATTTTAAAGCTTCTTGGGTGTGTACGTTGGGTACACTCAAATGGGCAGCTTGCATGGCTGGCTGGCTAYGGACTGATTAAATAATCTTGAATAGCTCAGGGGACTTTCAGGAAATCATCTCTCTTCAGTGTTCTGAATATAGTAGTTCCTTCTGGATTAGAAGGTAGAGGGGCTTTGAGGTTTCTAAAATGTAAATAATTCAGTCAATCTGTAGGAGCAGCAGGGTTTCTTTTGCAGCTGAAATCTTCTAAGCACGCTTACCTTGATGATGTCTACCTAATTCATGAAAAAAYACACATTAGAGAAGTGAAACACTCTATTCGCTGTGAAGTAGAAAGATATAGTAAGCTTTTAGCAGGAGGAATAAATAGCTCATAAGCAGAGGCAGAACTGAGATGRATAACCTGTGATGTTATTTCTGCACTGTAATGCATTACGTTTTCCAGCTTTAGATTTCTTCAGCTTTTAATTCTATGAGTGGTGGAGACTAAGCTTCCTAAAAGATTTTCTCTATCATTCCATTTTAATAGAATCACATTTTAAAAACATGTTTAGACATATTATGARCTCCTTTCTCCAGTATAGAATCCACCTAAAAAATTCTGTGCAATTGTCTTCTCCATTTGTAGAGAGACTGCGCACACACAAGCTTTGAAAGTACTTTTCTTGTAAGAGAATCCAGGGACAGCAGACAGGGCAGCGCAACTGCACCATTCCCAGAACGGCACAGAGTATTCAAGGCTCAAACAAAAGGAAAACTAAGGAAAAGGTTTCCTACACCTTAGCTTTCCTTTTGAAATYTAAGTTTTCCTAAACTTAGTTTAGGAAAACTAAAAGTGGATGAGATTCTAACATCAGTAAAAAAAAGTCATCCTAATATGTTTGTGCTTCTTTAGCTCTTTTTATTTAAAAGGTCTGACACTAACACAGTAAGCTTCACAACAGAATCGTGAGAAACTGGCTTAGCAGTAGCAGCATGTTAAAGAAGGGGAAAGTTATTTTTTTTAAGATCTGGATTTCACTAAAGCCTTAAACAGCAATTCCTCCCTTGCACAGTTACCTCTCATTTTTCCACTGAAAACTGGACTGTTCTGTGTCCCTTCTTGTTGATGTGGATCTAAAYGCACCTCTCTGCACTTTTCCTTTCATTTGCCTGCATCATCACCCTCACCATAAAAGCTTGTCAGGATCTTTCTGTTCACAGTTTTTCTCTTAATTATTCCTCCTCCTTTACTTTAGTTGTAGATTCTTTGGTGTATGACAAAATCCTCTGCAGGGAAGTTCCACTTGGCTCTGTTCTCTGTCATATGTTTTTTATATCTACTTTTGATCAGAGTATCCTCACATTACTCTCAGCTAAAACTTTTATGTTGATGAAACAAAAARGCATATTTCTGTTCTTTAATGTCTCCTTTTCCTGTTCATCACATGTACTTTGCAGCAGAAATGCAAGTCTCTCCAAAAGGAAAGACCTGTGGAAGAAACAACCGGGACTGATCAAGAAGAGAGCCACCCTCAACACAAATAACTGTTCATCAATTACCTCCTGTATGCCACATGATTTTCCATTTTATTTCTTCTTGTCATTATTTTTTGTAAGCGATACTTATCTGCCAGAAATTGTTTGTTGTCTTAAGTAGAGATTTTTGTTTCCTTTCCTTTCACTGTAATGYTGGCCTTCATTAGTTGGAAGGAGCTTGTTGCCACTTTTGTTTGAATTCATCACTGTRAAGAGCCTATATGGAGAAGCATGACTTTCAGGGACTTTAGTAAGAGCTGGAGGGCATTCAGTAAGTTGTATGAACAAGTCCTAAATCACCGCAGCATAAAAAATAATAAAAAAAAAATATGAGCTGAGATAACATGCAAGGTATGACTTGATGTGAAGAAAGACAWGATGATAAGAAAGTATAGTGAAAAATAAAAAGATTAAATTATTTTTTTTTACTACTTTTTATTACCAGGAACTTAAGTACTCTGTATGTTCGTGAGATCAGAGAGCAGCGATTAAGCCCAGCTTACCACTGACTGTCTCTTACAGGCCTGCCAAAGGCACAGATCCTTGGCAAAATCACAAACATTTCACTGGTCACACACAGAAAAATAAGCTCATGATACACTAAAACCTGTGACAGTGTTGGTGGCACTGCTCTGTCAGGGAGTTGCATTACACACTGAATGTAGCAGCGTATCATCCTAAACCTGCTGGTACAMCCTTTAGAAAGATATGCATTAACTTCTTTTGATAGATGAGGAGATACTGTATCATCCCATGTGATTCAGAGCTACTTCAAGATTCAGACTGAAGCATCTTCCATTTGCTAATACTTAAATTATGTTTTCCCGTCAAAATGTTCTAAATAAAAAGGAGAAATTAAAAAAAAAAAAAACTTCTTCTCGACCTATGACAAAACTGAAATCTGTACAAGATCCATTTCTTTCTAACATTATTTTCTATGTTCATGTGATTGTAAGGCTTACAAACACCTCCCTACACTGACATTCCTAGCAAGGATGCCATGTCCACCTTCAGCAAATGCAGTGAAAGCTTCATAGCACTGTCCTGCCAACACTGCTCAAAAGCTGACCTGAGGAAAAACGAGCATAAATGATCACTCTGGTTTTCATAACACCTTGGCTATCACCTGATCCTTCTAATATAACATAAAGGGTGGAATTAGGACAAATATGGAAGTAACAWTTCTATATGGACACTAAATCAAGACAGTAACTTATTTCATATAGACCATGACAACTTTTGCCCTCACCTAACTTGCAGTGAATTTTGAACAGTGACCTAGAGGTGAAAAACTCTGTATCATATTATCAGTCTTCTGAACCCTTATTACTGTTCTTTTATATGACTCATCTAGAACCAAAAATGTGTAGACAAAAAGAAACATGCTCCCAGCCTCAAAATGACTTCAGTTTGTTTAACAGTTGATTACTGGATTGACTGAATAAAATCTATTTTGCTTTAACACTAATGAGCCTAAAAGATCTGACATACTGTATCGTATCACAAAAACATTGTTTGTGAAATAATAAATGACAAGTTCCTCACAGTTCCTTGTTCTCATTTAATTTAACCTTGAAGTTTGAGAGCAAGAGATGCAACCAGATACTAGAATTGTTATTGTCATTTAAAGCTCATTTCCACAGCATTATACCAAAAAACATTAAGAAATTAATTCTCTCAAAACAACCTAAACTACCATGCATTTTAAATGCCCTCCTAAGAAAGAACTCCAGGCCCTTACTCTTTAAACTTGGGTAAGACCACAGAATCGTGAGATAATCTAAGCTGAAAAGCACCTCCGAAGGCTATTCAGTAAAACCCTCACTAAAAGCAGGGCCAAATTCAAAGTCAGATACACCTGAAAGTCAGACCAGGTTTCTGAGAGCCATATTCAGCTGGCTTCTGAATTTCAAGGATGAAGATCCACAACCTCCCTGGAAAACCTGCTCCATTTTTGACTATTCTCACACTGATTTTTTTCCCTAAATATTTAATCTGCATTTACCCCTTGCTGTATCTTGTGTCCACTGTCGCTCGTTCTTGCCCTGTGCTCATCCAGGAAGMGATTGTCTTACCAATATCTGTACTGASTGTGTGACTTTTTGTGCTCCTATTSAAGTGAAGGACAAAATTTCCACTGATTTTTTGTGCAAGATCAAGGYCAAGGATGTGTGTGACTGGTTTGACCCTCYTTGCRCATTTAATCAATGAAATTTATTAATTTATGTGAAAAAGTAATTTGCATAGATGAGCCAAAATGCAAAGCTTTTACTTAAAAAAAAAAATAAAGAATTGTGATATCATTTCTTGATCCTCAAATCATCAGACTGGCTACAAAACTAAAAGAGTCTACTTTATGCCTTTAACATTCACATACAATACAAACTTATTAAAAGACATCATGTAGAATGATCTAGTCTCACAAGATTCTCTTTTATTTTAGATTCAAACCTCACAAAATCAAGATTTAAACAGCATCTAATCGACTGCCAGTGCTGCTCTCATTCAATCTCCAGGCATAAACCGTACTCTGCATTCAAGTTCTGCAAGTCCTAGCCAAACTCCATTTGGATCCAACCGGGTCTTCCTGCTGAATTTCAATGATTTTCAAGAAAGCAAACCGTGTTTCCCAGGCCCAAGAATTTTGTTTCGGCAGAACGTAGAACATGCTGGAACCGGAGCAAATCATCAGYAGATTCCAATGTTCCTAAAACAATTAACTCCCCAAACTTACTGATCTTATACACAGAAAGGATGTCTATATAACTCACACTTCTCAGTGAATTAATTCCTATTATGATTATTAAAATCTTAACTCTTTCATTTCCTCCTTATTAAAAAATCTATTTGTGTTTCTATTTGACAACTGACTGTCAGTGATAGAAAAGCAAGGAATTGCAGAAAAATAGCCCGTCGAAGTGAATGGAGCCTAAAACTAAAAAACAGCTGTTTGGCTTCTTTAAGAAATTCACCTAGTTCAGTATTTCTAGGGACCTCTGCTCTCTAAAAGGTTCGTTAAGTCTTGAATTCCCAATTTTGAATCACTGTACTAAAAGAAATATGCGGAGTTCGGAAAGGAGGGGATTTCACTACCGAGGTATATGGAGTGGTTAAACACTACACCAAAAATGTATATTTTAATAACAGACATTTTTAAAACAAACAAAGAACATGAGGTGAAAAATCACTTACTGCTAGCTCTTACTCTTGTGTTCTTGATGATAGAGATCTTGCAAATGCTATAATCTCCCACATTTTTTGAATGGCAACTTGCAAAGATTTAACTTAACTTGTTCTACTAAATGCAGCATATTATTCCAATCCTTAACTTTAACTCATTCAYACATCTGTTGGACAAGAATATCAACCTGTTAGGCACAGCTACTAGAACCAGTAGCATGTTTTGGGGATGCCATTTGAGTTACCCGAGCAAATTACCAATCTCACATGTGTTTCCTTAACAGAAATGAAAATATCTTGCAATCAGTATACTGTTCAGTGCTAAAACACAAGTTAGTACAATATCCACCCCCTCTTCTTTTCTCTTCCTCCTCCTCCACCAGTGGACAGAYGTTTCACCTCCAGATCAATGGGCAGGTGTTTTTTTACCAACATAAAAAGATCCCACAGTTTATCGGTTCAAATATTTTACTTTCTCAAATTTATCAAATCTCTTGAATCTCTAAGCTGATAACTGAGTAACTGCAATATGCTATTGCTAACAYACAAGCACAGACAGCCAAAATCAGAAGATTTCATAAAATGCTTTTAAGCAGAAGTTATAGTTTCCAGCATCTTAAAGTGAGAWGAAAATCTACGCATGGTTCCCGACATAACTAATGAAAATGCATTATGTATAGTAATAAATAGTGAAATATTATCTTTTAGTCTAACAGATACAATTTTATCTCCAAGTGTAAGGATTTACATACATTGATATAACTACTGTTAATGGGAATTACAAATATAAATCTTCTGAATATCAAGAGAACAGTAAGTTTGTTAAAAYGACCAACTTCACTCATCAGTCTCTTAGTCAAAACATTAATACACAGAAGTTGTATTTCCATGAGAATTATTCCTCCTTGTGGTCTGCTGACAAATTATTTGGAAAATAACAGGATAAAGAGGGAACAGATTATTTTGTACTAACTATACCACATAAGATTATACCTCTAAATCAAGATCTATACAATGAAAAGAGCACAGTCAAGTCCAAAGATAAAAATATRCAATTAGATTTTCAAAGTTATGAAGGGAACTCAGCTATGTAACTTTGATTAATCTTCCATTCACTGCTTTGAAAATCTCATCGGAGATCTCTATTATTTACAGTTCTTTGTGCTTACATATCTGTATACTTCCTGGTACCAAAAACTTCCACTTACTGTAAATGTTAAAACAAAATTATCCTGCAAWAGTAGTTACTCAGAAATGCATTTTCAAAGCAGCATGAAGATTTGCACTGTGTGACACATATTAACATCAATTGGATTCACACAGCTAAATCTCTGTGCAATTCTTTGTCAATTTACCCCTTCCAGAATTTAATATTTTTGCAGTTGCTTTATTTTCCAAACATTTTCATGCTACAGTATTTTATGGCATTGGGGCTACTCTAGCACAGGCACCATCTCTGGCAGCTGCTTTAATTTCCCAGTACAGACAAGGCCAACATCTGTGACTCCTGATGGCACTAGTAAGAATTATGGCTATAATCTGAAGGAGTCATAGATCCTTAAGACGTATTTTCCTGATGCATACATAGCTCCTAATAATGTTAATGACAGATCTATGCACAGAAAGATCTTAGTTCTTAGCCTGACAACTTTGCAAAAGGTCTATTGCCATACTTAATTGCTGTAAGAACAAGCAAGTAAAGTAGAAGCAAAACAGTCAAAAAGATCATAGGATTAAAAAAGATGGGGGGGCGGGACACATAATATTGTTTTCCTTCTCTGAGCAAAATTCTCTTGGTTTTCAGAGGCAGACTCAGCCCTCAGCCTGCAGCGCTGTAAGCAAACCACTCMGGAAACCTTGTGCTGAACAGCTTTTCCCAAACAGGTGCCCCCTAGCAYGCTGTCTCTGTGACTATTGCCAGAATTCTGTATTACACATGATGATATGGATTGACACTATTATAATTAAGCTAYGTAAGATCAACTACAGAATGTCCTGGAGATTACTGAATTCAGCAGTAAAATGTAATTATTACAAAAGGTAAAAGCAATAACTCAGCAATAAATATGTTTGTGGGTCAAAACATTAAAATGACAGCAATATCTGTTTTTAATTATATTGAAATCCTCCCAACATACACAAACAAAACTTCTTGAAGTTAATGTACTTATCATTATTAGAGAAAGGACATTTTATAGACTCACACAGTAACAGTTGTTCTCTTCACCTAGTAACTGTGATCTTCATCCCAGCAACATATTTCCATAAACATGCACRCCAGGCAAAAGTTAGAGGACAGTTCTGAAGAAATCAAGAATCAGCACTATGAGGCCATGAAATATTGCTTATATCTTTAGAATGAATGAGAACCAAGTCTTTGATATGAACATGCTTCCAGGGAATTGACTATTTCACATCGTTTTATAACAAAGAGAATCTATATGGCACATGTCTACTATAAAAGGTATTGACAACTGTATTTTATAATATATGCCTCATTTTCTTAGCTGATATYTAAAGATCAGTCTAAAGGTTAAGCCTGAACTGTTCACTAAATCCTTTTCTGACATGACTACAATACGACCAAGGTGAACAACTTCCTGTTTTTTCTCTTTTTAAATATATGGCCATCTTTCTCCTTTTCTAAAGTTTTTTCTCAAGCCATATAAACCATCTGTACTTTTGAAATGCTACAAATTAGTACTACAAGTGCTTTGGCTTTTGTAGCATTTAATCTAAATGCTGTCCACAGTTAGTAATATGTCTTTCACCTCTCCATAAATGGATGCAAGGTAAAATAAATCTTGCTTAATGACAGTAACGTCTGGGGATACAGTTTTGCTGGGCATGTTTTATACTCATGACCTCTGAGATGTTAGAAATAAGATCTAAAACCACCTGTGGTGACAACTTCTACAGACATAAATTCAATGCTACCACCACCRAGATCACGGTAAGTACCTGAGCTTTGAATTCATGTCTACTAGATTATATCTTAGATCTAAAATATGGCTTTWATTTTTTAAATGAAAATAAACTGAAGTGGAAGAATTTTGCTATACAAACATTCAGCAGTGTCTAAAAGATAACAGATATGACAGTGGACTGTTATTACAAAACAGGTAAGTACAGCAGAAAAGATTGCATCTTAAAGTCATTTTTGAAAGTCGTTAGATCATCTTTTATAAAATATGATCTTTTCTTATGAAAGTTTTTATATGCATTTCCCTACAGGTTATGGTGGCTATTCACACTTTACCTCAATTTCTATAGCCTCCAGRTAATTCTACAGTACAGTAAATACAGTTGTTATAACCTTCATAGCTGTGGGGCAGAGAGATTTTTGAAGATGGGTTTGTTTCTCCACCCACATGCACTGAAGTAAATCAGGAGTAATTCTCCTGCAGTCAGTAGGACAGTGTCTGCAAAACTGGTGCAAAAGAAGAAAAAACAGGCCAGAAACAYGTTAGAAAAGCTTTCCTAAAACTAAAAGTGCAAACAGTGTATTCTCTGCTTTTTCAGTAAGGCTGTTCCAGGTTCTTACACCACAGTTAGCTCCAGCACACTTAAGCATATCTAAGTAAGGTCCAGACTCAAGCTGAAAACAATGGAGCTTCCCAGCCTGTGTAAACTCGTGGGTCTGACATAAAGCCCTGAAAAAGACTGAGGTGCTTCACGTAAGTAATTACGTGTATCAATCTAAATATACAGTAATATTACCCCTGAAACAGAAGCCATTTCGGATTGGTGTAAGAGAAAACAAGAAAGATTTGAAAAGATTAAAAAAAAACTAGACGTGTCGTCCCACTTTGTTCTTTACAGGCACACACAAGGAATAGCACTCATCTAAAGAAAGATCATGTGGCAAAATGATGACTCTGAGTCAGTAGAAAAGAGAAAATCTTTTAAAATACTCTTGGGACTAGAACTAACTGTTAAAGTAAGAGCATTATTTTATCATCCTGCTAATGAGCCAGAGGAAGGATTATTATTGTTTGCTGCTGTTTTATCTCGACAACTCTTTCCTCTGAAACAAATATGCCAACTTCAGTACACAAAGGAGAGAAGGGGCATTTTTCCCTGCTGTTTCAGTTATACACTCAGGAATATTTAATCGGAGAAAAGGAGCCCCAAGTAAACTCGCGGAAGAGGACGGGTAGATTTTGCCTGTCGGSGCAGGGCACGGGCGGCGCCGGCGGTTTCTGCGCGCTGCCGGCACGGGAGCTCCGCGCCCTCCGACCCGCGGCCCCGACGGGGCGCAGCGCCCGCGCCCGCGCCCCGCCGCGCCGGGCACCGCGGGGGCAGCGCCGGCGGGTTTTCCTCTCCCTCCTCCCTCCCGTCCAGCTCGCAGCGCTGGGGAGGGGGGAGGCTGCGCTTCGGCCCGGCGCGGAGCGGGACGGCCTCGGAGCGGCTGCCGGGAGAGGGAGGCTCCCTGCCGGGCACCGCTGCCCCGAGCCCGGCCCGACGGCGGCGGCGCCCCCCCACCTCCGCCCCGCCCGACGCAAAATCTTCCTCACGT
>NW_028186523.1:1554157-1555383 GCF_003343005.1 Rhea americana
AAAAAAAAAGAAAATTACAGGCATTAATACAAAGATGCCACGCTCCCCAAACACTGCTTTCCTACAGTCTGTTACTAGCTGCTGTTCTTTAATACACAAACTTCTGCCAAACAACACTGAAGCTTGTGCTGTGAGAAACCTGTCTTCTGTGATACATTTTAGCAAGGTATCTGATCAATGTGTCTGTGAAATACATAGTATTATATTGCTAAATTACTAATAGCACCTAATCTATGCATTAAATGAGAGTGATGACAGTCAAATAATCACAGGATTACCCCCAAGTAATACTGTCTCAGATGCGGAGAGCTGCTTGCTTTCTTTGTCATTTTCATTTTAAGTGGGAAAACATTAAAGTAGTCTTTTACACCRAACTGAAGGAACAAAACAAAGACAAGTAAGAAGCAGATTCTGCTCATCCAGAGTATCTGTTTGGCTGCTTATGTGTGTRAGGAGTTCTAAGCATAACTCTCATTGTGCAATGTACAAAACTTCAATAAAAGAGCCTCAGAGGTTTTTATTCCTTTGGCATGGGCATTTAAGACATAATTCCACCTGGGCCTAAACTGTATTAAAGAGTATGTATTCAGAGAAGAAGTATATTTTGGAGGACGAATACTTAAAGATGTAGAAGTACATTGAAAAGGTGATAATACAGCCGTAGATGCCAAAAATATATTGTGCTAGCCTAAATTGGTAAATTTTATGGTTGATTGATTTTCTATCCAAAGGGGTTAGACTAAGTATCTGGACTTCAGTCAAGTATTTAATACACTACCAGATGTTTTTAGTTAAATCGAATAATACAGAGATCAATTATAAGAATTACAGGGAGGTAGGGAACCAGATAAAGGAAATGACAAAAGCTAGCATTGAAAAGATATTACTTGTACTCACCACATTCAGCCCCTGCTTACATATCATTGGGGTGAGGTCTGTAATTCTTCTCCCTCGGTCTGTTCCCCAGGGATAGTGCTCTTGGAAGTAGATAAATCCTTGTTTTTCCTTCTCACAAGAAAGCAGATATCTCCCAGTACTAGAATAGTAGCTGGTATTAATCCATGTGCTCCTGGTTAAGCCAGGACTGTCTGAAGCCCTGAATATAAGGACACATATGCACAGGGCAGTACTCATTTCTCCAGACTACATTTTTGTAGCAGTCTGTAGAACCAAATGGATATTACTGTGTTAGAGATAATCAGTGCCTATTTTCAAGTCTTCCAGGA
>NW_028186523.1:1556163-1557772 GCF_003343005.1 Rhea americana
AGAGAGAGAGAGAAAGCTGTTGGAGGTTTCTCTGTTGGTGGTTTCTGTATAGACAGTTTAATTCACTCACCTTCACAATTTCAACACAATTTGAAGTTACTGTTACTAAACTTGAATTCCAGAGCCRACAACTTTCAGAGCGTGTAAAAGCCTCAGAAGGGAAATTTAAAGAGAGAAAAAGATCTCCAAGCCATCTCCATCCTCGCCAATGATGCAATTCCCAACCTCACTTCAAAAAGTTTTGTAGAGTTCTACTAATCTCCTAACATTTTACTGTTTTTCTTCTCATATTCCTGAAGTATTTTGCAATTTCTCTCATCTAGCTATTTGATCCATAAAATGAAATGGACAGTTTTGTAAAGTGAATTTTTCCAGAGAATAAGGTTCCACAAACAAGAAAACTTACCTTGTTATGCAAGCAGTTAAAAAAAGAAGTTAAATAACATTAGAATGCTGTAAAACATGAATCCCACATACAAGTAACTGAGCTGTTAGGATGCAATTGCWGTACAGCTGAAAGCATTAGGCATAAACAAGAGAGAAATGGATGTTAAAAATAAAGTATGATTACTAGAAGGCATAGGATTCCTAGAACATCAGAAGATGCAATATTGAAATAATATACTATACATAASAAAAAATAAATAGGAAGGTCTATATTTTGTTGTATTCTCCAATCATGAATTGGATTGAGAAGCTGATAGTCCAATAACCAGAGAAACTCATTTCTGTTTTCACAGTGAAGACAGACCTAATAYAGTACTGTGGTAGGTAAGAAATTGGTGTAAGCACTGAAAAGTCCTGTGGGCTAGCTTAATGCCTAACAAGCTGCACTGCATGGATGCAAAGTTAAGTGTGTTTGAAAAGAAAGAGTGTACTCAAACGATTTATGGTATGTTCATGTGGACATGGCCATACTCTGACATAATTATATGATTCCTTATACTAAACTGTAATAGCCCTTTAGAGTCTATGCTTTTAATCTCAACTTCGTTCAAAACAGAAAATCTAGACTGTTATAGATGAAAAAAATCATCATAATTATCTAAAATACATGACAACACATACATATACAGTAGAGACTTTTGTTTCCAATAGTTTTATTCATTGTTATATTCTTAAGAATCAAATAGGTGAAATTTGTGTTTATTTTTCAATAACTAAAACAGTAGAAAAGTCATATCAACAGAACAAAATAAAATGTATAATAGTTGATTGTCCTTGTAGCTCTTTAATCATGTATACATTTATCTAATAACCTGTTTATTTAATTATCTGCATATGCTGGAGCTTTTCCTAAGCCTGCATCAAATTTATCTTATCATMAGCTCAGACCGAAGGAGATTTGTTTTGTTAACTACATCCTCTGGACAACAATAATAATCACAGAAGATGAAAGAAATCCTTCCTTTATAGCTTGGTTTTTGCCATCTTTAGTTATGAATATTATTTAGAGGAACTTACTGATGAAAATGAGTAGAAGTATCAGAAGGTAATCTTAATCCTGGAAAGATTTGTGCATGTGCTTTCAAGCTTTGAGGGTAGCTCTAGATGTTGTGTAGAAAGTTAAGTAGATATGTTCAAGGGTCTGCAGAACCAGAGGTATATA
>NW_028186523.1:1558513-1561225 GCF_003343005.1 Rhea americana
AGGGGCGGGCAGGGCCGGTGGCACCCTCAGGTTTCGAAAACATGGAGCTGCTTTAAGCACACAGCCTGACTCGCTATAACACTATCCTGCTCCTCAACAGTAGACTATCCAGGTAAGCTTTTGTCTTGATATTTTGTCTTTATCTTTTCTTCTTCCTTTTTTTTTCTTTATATATATATGTATATATATATATATATAGAATGTAGGCTACCTTGTCACTTTGTCATAATAACATGTTTTGGGTTTTTTTTCCTTGCTTGTAGGTCAATAAATGATTTCTTTAAGACCATTCAGTGTAAGTGAACTTTGCTGCAATCCCTGTTTGTAACACAGAGAAGCTCGAGTGGAGGTGCAGTAACATAGCTTGTTGTAAACCAACAACCGCTGAAAGATAGTTAAGTACGCAAAAGATAAAGGATATTCACACAATAAGCCAAGCTTACTCTCAGTGCTCTTTTGGTGAAAAGAAGATACTTCTTTGATGAAGTATTTCTTAGATGAATGTAGACTATACACTTTGAATTTTTTTTTTAACTGAAATTTTCTTCACTAAAGTAAGTGGAAACTTCTTAACTCATAATAAAACATGCATTTTTTCCCATTAAAATCATAAAAATATTATTATGTGTCCAGTTACAAAGGTGTGGTGGCAAACACTCTCAGCAATTTACTCATTCTTGTTTAGAAATGTTTCTGCTCTCTCACTGGGTATGTGTTTATGTCGCAAAACTTGGAGGATTTTCCTTCAAAACGCAAAGCTGAATTTATATAATCTGAAATAGAGTACAGAATGGATTATTTTCCTCTGCTTAGTGTTGCTCTTGCATTATTTTTTTAAAACATGGCACTGATACCACCTGTTATTAACAGGCAAAAGATTTTAGAAGCAAGCATGGTCTGAAATATTCTTGTGACACTTGCTGCGCTTATGGTGTGCTCAGCTTTTTTGTCCTGGAGAATGAGGATTTGGATCTAGGCACCGATGATAAACCATCAGAAAGCACAGCACAGGTTTTGCCACAGTRAGACATACGGGCTGTATCTCCTGTTCTGGATTCATTTGGGACTCCCACTGAAAGCAATGAAAGTTTGGGCAAGGGAAGAACACAGTGCTAGGCCTGAATAGAACTTGTAGGTTGAGTTGACAGGTTGTTACACGCACTTGTTTTAAAGCTTATGTTGTTAGCTTTAGTAGAGGTAATGTTTTTCTCAGAGTAATTCACACTCATTTTCCAGCTATTTTCAGACATGAAATGTCAGCTTTTCATAGGAGAGGCAAAACTGACTTGTCTGCTTGATGCCAAATAACAAAATTGACCTAAATTACAGTTATTATATTTGTAGTATAAAAATCTTTCATTTGTTATATTTACAGAACTGAAATATTTTAACTCAAGTTTTGTGTTTCTACAATGTGCGAGGTCACCATTTGGATAAAGCTGATGAACAGCATCCATCCCAAGAGATGCACAAGGGAAGAATTCAGGTTCAGGGAAGCCATGTGCATGCTCTGAATTAAGTTTTAACTCTCATTGCAGAATGTGAGCAATAGCCACATGGAACCAGTTGTATCCCTCAAAAGAAGGGCTAGGGAAGATGTGCACCTGATGCAAGCTGCCCTAACTTCTTTGTTTCCAGCTGAAATGCAGTGACACTCATGGTAAACATCTCTTGCCTTTTTCCACAACGTTGTCAGACTAGGTGCTGGGAGCAATGAATTCCTACTTATATAATTTAATTGGTGCTTTCTTTTTTTTTTAATAAAAGTTTTTTTTTTCATATCAATTTTTTCCTTTCAGTGAGCTCATAGTACAAACAATAACTTTCTAGGAAGTTATTGTCTCTCCATTCAATTTTTCTCAAACAGAACAAATTTCTGTTTGCTAAATCAACCTGATTTACTAATTAACATCTGGATCATATGTGCACACTGTGCATACACACAATAATTCCACAATTATATTATATTAGCTGTTTAAGGGCTCATCTAATTTCACTCTATACATAATTCTTGAAAATGAGATTTGCATAATGTAATTTAAAGTAGACAGGGCAAACTAGAAGTATATAATTACGTGTCACTCTGAAATAAATACATTTTCAGTTTTCAATTTCCATAACTGAGTTCATTGGAACATAATTTAGCCTCTGAATCTCTGAATTAATAACAAAAAGACAGTATTCTGCCTTCATATATGGAAATTCAGACAGAGTTTTCAGACATGATCTTCTTTGTTATACTTGCTGGATTACCTGCAGGGAGAGTGAGCCTTCAGAGCATTGAAAAATTATCTTTCTCTAGAAGCTAGAGGGAAAGAGGAAGGTAAGAATCACTCTCCAATGTAGCTGCTTAGTCTATTAAATRATTAACATAAGAGACTTGTCCCTATGAAGATTTTTTTCCCTTGCTGTGTGGAGAACTTAGACTGCCAACTTTGATTCTCYGAATTGTATCTGAGTTTGATGCCTGCAGTAACCTAAAGTCTGCAATATTAATATCTCCCAGCCTCCAACCTTTTTTTGGTTGTTTGGTTGGAGATTAAACCTCTTTTGAACCTTATTTTCTGGACTCACTGTYAGTCTGAAACCAACCTATAACATTATTTTTAGAGATTTTAACAATTCTTCACAGGTCAGAATTTATGAGATTATCATAGAATCATAGGATCATAGAATCAGTAAGGTTGGAAGGGACCTCTGGAGATCATCTAG